>NC_050580.1:110141617-110441617 GCF_011100635.1 Trichosurus vulpecula | reverse complement strand
AAGAAGCATATAAAACCAGGGTTTGAAATATGGAGGGCAAAGAGTCATGGGTTCTAAGCTTGGCCTTGCTTCAAATTCATGTGACAAATTCATTCATTCCTTTTTTTTTTGGTACTTAGTTTTCTTATTTACAAAATTTGAGGATCTGACCATGTGATCTCTTAAATCTCTCTTAGCTCTGACTCTAGGAGTTTTCATATTACATGGATTTTGGAAACAGTGTTTTGGTCTTCTTCACAAGCCTCTCCCATCCTTCTACTTTCCAAAGCTCTCCTGGGCTAATCACCTGGTGGTCCTGGTGGTCCTGGTGGTCCAGGGGGGCCTTGCAATTGAGCAGTGTCTACAAAGAGAAGAAACCAGACATAGCTGTTGTCTCCCATGGCCCCCTTCCATCACCGTCTCTCCCCTACCCGACCCAGGAATGCAGTCAGGATGATGTGTAGTCAGGCAATTTTACCAAGTCCTGACCAGGCCCCTGGTGTCTTTTTACCTAAAAGGTTTCAGGCATAGGAACTTGGAAGAGAACCCAGGAGTCTGGCCACCAAACCTATGGCTATGCCCAAGAAATCCTGGTCATAGGCTAATTGTTATTAAGACAGAGCAGGCAAAATTAAAGACAGGAATAGTCTTCTGAGAGGGGAGGGGGTACTCTTGCCTATATGATTCGGTTGTTTTACTTTCTTTGAGATATATGGCAAAACACTGGAGAACCCTGATTTCTGCTTTTTTTTCCCTAGGTGCTCTTAAAGACCTGAGAGATTCCAAAGAGATCATCCCTTCCCCTAGAGTCACAGCCTCTGGTATTGGTAAAAACCCTGGGATTTCCTTTTGAAGGAGTTAGGCATCTTCTTTGTACTGGGGCTGTTTACTGGGGGACTTCCTGATTCAGCTGGGCCCCGTCTGAACTGCCCACCCTCCAAATAGCCCCTTGTGTCTAGGGAAGGTCATAGCTCCTACATCCCCTGTGCTCTGACTCCATCTGACTCCAGGTTTCTTGTCATCTTACTTCAGTCTGACTTTCACATGAACCAAACAGAATAAAGTTACTCACGAGGAGCAGAAGCAACCCCTGAAGAAGAACTGCTTCCAATGATCGATTCCCCTGGGATGCCTCTCTCCCCTCGGGGACCTGTTGGCCGGGAAAAAAGGATTGAAATTTCCTTCATCAGCTTGCATTGTTTTCTTTCTTTTGTCTCAGGGGTCAGAGCTGAGCCCCAAATCTGGACTGCTGGCAGCCCCTGGTTAGGATGAAATCTGGCAGAGGAAAGGACTGACAGGCTCTCTGGGGGACATGTTTTGTTTCCAGTCTATTCCTCAATAAAGGGGCCCTTGAGGCCTTCTGAGCTTTTGGTGATGTATTGTCATAACCTGCTAATTAACAACCAGACATCCACACTCTCTGGGAGCCCATAATCACTCCTCATTGTTCACAGGCATGGCATACCTTGCTGTCCTGGGAGACCAGCTGGGCCAGCAGGTCCTGCAGAAGAGGAGAAAAATAGGCTAAATTATATTCCTCTAGTCATAGTTTGCAGAACCAAAGAAAAGGCCAAGGGCCTAGAAGCTGGTCTTCTCAATATGCCCAAGAGCAATATGATCTAAAGAGCATATGATTAATGTTGGAAATATACCATAATATAGTAGCAAGTTAGGATATCCCTGATTAATTGCTTTCCCCTCAGCCTCATTGATGAAATCACAGAAGGGGTGGGTATTAGAGCAAATAAAATGTTAATGTGTTAAACAAAATAATGTATTTATCCCCTTTAACCCTTTCTCGAAGCATGAAGAAGTTTTTTGTGATGGAATTGGAGGGCACCTTGCAAAACATTTGTCCACTCCGCTGACAGCCTTTAAAAAGTTAGTTAGACAGCTCTAGAGTCAGTTGGGGCATAAAGCCGCTTCAAGGAGTGTAAGCAAAGGCAGTCTAGGAGAGAGCCATGCAGGAAGAACCCAGCATTTGAGAAGATACCACGCTGCCTTTTCCCTTGAGTCTCGATCAGAAAGCAGTGAGCATTGGGGGGATGGGGAGTTTCTTTTTCTTTTTCCGTCCCCCATTGACTATGGCGTTTTGCAGCAGGGCCGCTCACCCACTAGGAGACACTATCCTCAACAGGCTAAGAGAGTCAGTGCAGCAGAGAAAACAGTTAACCGTGGATTCAAGAGAGAATTAGCCCTAGCAATCAGGAGACAAGTGGTGGAGAGGCCAGGCCCAGGGAGCTTAGCTGAGACACCTGCTTAGGAGAGAAACTGTGCCCACCAGGGAGCAGCGTGAAAACAACATGAGTGTCCTGTAGGGCTGGATGGTGAGTTACTTGGCCTTAGTCACATGTATTCTCTATATGTATGATTCACTGCCAGGGAAGTCATCTTGGCACCTAAAGGCAAGTTATGGCCTGTAGCTAATTTCTGGTAAAGGCCAAAACAAAAAAAAAAAAAAAAGAAAAAGTTACCAACCTGGAAGGCCAGGTGGTCCTGGAGGTCCCAGGGCTCCAGGTGGTCCCGGAGGCCCTGGTACAGTGACTGTCGATGTTCCCTCTGCAGAAAGATGAGGCAATGAATGAGCAACACTCAACAAGCAGATGCTCTAAGTCCTAAACTGCAAAGTATCATCATGACTCTTGAATTTTAACGAAATACTCTCCCATATCAGGAGAACAGGTAGGAAGACAAAGCTCACTCTCTCCTTGGTCCCTGATCCAAAGAGCTCATAGTTTCATCTCATCTAACAAAACTGCCTTAGAGCCAAACATTTCTTGAGATGTATTAACATAGAGAGACATAGACAAATACATTGTAAATGAGATTAAGAAACAAACCAGGACAACCCCGAAGCCCTCTTTACCTGAAGTTACAATCCTGCCTGGAGTACCCGTATCACCTATAGGAGGGAGAGGGGTGTGGGAGAAAGAAGAAGGAAGCATGAGAGTGTTGGATTTCTGTATGAATCAATGCCTCAGTGAATCATTTTCAGTGTCTTCTTATTACACCGGAGAAACTGATCTTCCACCTATGGCCTGAACCTTCTTGCTAAAGGCATTATAATGAGCAGAGAGAGCGCTAGGGAGCATGTCCTACACTACATTAAATACCAATCTCCCAGCTGATGACTCTAAAGGCCTCAATCATCAATCTTCTCAGGCCTGAAGTGACTTCTGGAAGGAAGAGAGCTGGGGGCTTAGGGCACCAGTGTCATTCTGACAACTTCCCAAGGTGCCTTTAGGGGAAACTAGTGTGTGGTTGATTATATTCAGATCTTAAACCACCAAACTGTTTTCTTTCCAGATTGCGAATTATGGGGAGAGGGGGAAATTGGGGAGGGGGAAGAGGTGCTTTCTTATTGGACACGTTCTTGGTTTCTAAGACTAAAGAGAAGTAACAGGGCAAGGGAAGTCAAGTTTAGGAAGGAGTAGGGGATGGGGAAACTACTCAGCTGACGTTTCCTTGAGGGACTTCACGAGGACTCAGGGGACAGTGAGCAAACATGGAGTTTTGAATCGGGGACCTGGTTTTAATTCTCACTTTACTAGATGTGGGGGGAATCAGGAAAGGCCTCCTGGAGGAGGTAACTCTTGACTGGAGGAGGTAACTCTTGAGTTGGCTTTTGAAGGGAGTTAGTGATTCTAAGAAGCAGAGGGGAGGAGAGAGGGCATTCCAGGCGTGAAGGACACCAGTGTAAAGGAACAGTCTAGAGGTGGAACGTAGTATCTGAAGAACAGTGTATGAGCCAGTTTGGTTGGAAGGCTGAGTCATTGATCTGGAAAGGTAAGATGTCCTTAAATAGGGAAGGATTTTAAATGCCAAGCAGGGTCTCTTTTAGCCTAGAAACTGGTAGGGAACCACTGAAACTCTTTCATTGGAGGCATGACATGGTCAGACCTATGACTTAGGAATATCCTGTTGGCTTTATTTTATAGGCACCTATTTCTTTACATAATAGAATTTGAGGGAAAGGATTTGAGGGAAGGGACTAGTTGTTGGGGTTTTTTTTTTTGGTGGTACTTCCAACTTAGCACAGTTCCTGGCACATAGGGAGCACTTAACAAATGCTTGTTGCCCGACTGTCTGGATTAGAGATGGAAGACTCAAGACAGGGGAGTGGTGAAAAAGTAGGCTGCTTAGAGAGAGGGGCACTTTTCACTTAGGGTCAGAAAGAATGCTCTGGGTTGAATTCACTTGGATATGGGTTTCATGGCACTGTCCTAGGTCAGTGGAGGGAGTTTGAGGATGTTCCCATCTTGTTGAGCCGTGCAGTAGGAATCTTTGTCCTGTGTATGTGTATGTGTCTCTGTGTCTATGGTGATGGTGGCATGTGGATGGGGGAAAGAATGGGTTGGGAAGGAAATTACTCAAAGGGCTCTTATTGATCAGGAAAAGCTTCTTCCTTGTAGACACTAGGTGTCACTGTTGCTCCAGGTCCTGATGAGAGACAAAGACTGGGCAAAACCTTGACAACCCCAAGAGGCAGAGAATGAATGTTTAATTTGGAGACTCACTTACCTTTAGCCCCTGGTCGGCCTGGGGTCCCTGGAAGTCCTGATGAGATTAAAAAATAAATAAATCAGGAGGATTAATGCTAAATAAATAAATCACAGCATTAATGCCTGTTGGACTGAAGCTCAATGAACAAACCACCTAAGAGAGGTAAAGAGGCCCCAGCCCAGCTTCTACCTTTGTCTCTCTCCCTGGGCTTCTTAGAAGGAAACAACCCAGACTCAAAGACCTTTTTTCAAAGCCCAGCAAAGTAGTAGGGGGTGAGTCCCTGTGATAATTGCCCTGGACACAGAATCTAGGATGGGGAAGATTATAAAACATCTCTCAGCCTATGACATTCTCACTAATCTACCTTCACTGTCCGCATGTTATCCCTTTCTTTAAACCTTTCTCAAACGGAGCATGTATATTCCCATTTCCCTCTAAATACAAACTGGGCCTTTAGAGCACAATTGCAGACACAAACATCTGTGAACTACTGGCTAGCACAAGGCTAGGGAACAGACTTGTGAATTCACTGGGGGAGGGAGTTCCTGGATGAGGAAAATCTCTTCACCCGTGCAGGTGACACCTTCTTTGCAACTTATGTTCTTAGAGCTGGGGTTCTTAACCTGAGGTCAGTGAACTTGCTTTTTTAAAAAAATATATTTTAACTGTATTCCAATACAATTGGTTTCCTTTGTAAACCTACGTATTTTATTTTATGCATTTAAAAGCGTTATTCTGAGAAGTGGTCCACTGGCTTCACCAGACTGCCAGAGGGTTCCATGACACAAAAGAAAATTGAGGACGAGTCTTAAAGAGTGATCTGGGGCACTGAGAAGTCATGTGATTTGCCTGGGATCACACCGGCAGTTTATGTCTGAGGTGGGGCTTGGTTCCCTCTTGCTGGCTCCAACACTGCCTCTCAAGAGGGTCTACATAGCCTTTGTTAAATCTTTCTTAGACTTGCAGCCTGATTTTATTTTGGTCCATTACCTAGTTTCTCTTAAAAAGTGGGCATGGCCTGTTTTTTCATTTGTAGGACTATATTCCATTTTGGGCAAAGGGTCCATTAGGACCATAGTCTCCTCTTGATTTGTGATGCATATGCAACAAAAGTTAACAGAGGCCCAATTAACACCAAATAGTGGATAATCCAAAGGTCTTCTTTTGGTCGGCACCATTCATTAATGATATTCTCTTGAACAGATTTTACTTCCTAATTACTTATGAACAGGAGATAGAGACTATCATGCCCAACACACTTGGACTGATAGATATGAAAGGTCCAGGTAGGCTACATGATACAGGTGATATACCTAGGCAGGTTGGGCTGGGGGAATTGCTGTAGCCCCTCAAAAGATCTTCCAAAGTTGAAACAAGAAGTCTGAGATGGGGGCAGACTAATAAGAAGGAGACTCAGTATCTCACCTGGAGGTCCTTGGGGTCCTGTGAGGCCTAAAGAGAAGGGAAGACAAATGAGAGAGTTCTAAGTCATCTGGGAACCTCCTTACAAGAGAGCAGTTCTGAGCTGCAGGCTTAGTTAGCATCAATGCACACTAGAAACATCATCACAGGTGAACCAAAAGAGGCATATTCTTTTCTTGATTGACATTTGGCAAATTGAATTTGATTGAATCAAATGAATTGTTACTTTCAAAAGAAAGCTTGATGGCTGTAAAGCAGCCATTCAGTATCGTACTAGTGTGGGATAGAGACAGGACCTGTGATTTCACTGGTATCAGGAAACTCCCTCCTCTGGTGCAGGCCAGCATCTTCTCTGCAGGCATCTTAAAGGATTGTTGAGAGCGCTGAGAGTTTCAGTGACTTGCACCTGGCCCACAGTAAGGGGTGGAACCAGAACCTATGATTTCCTGGCTTCAAGGCCTGCTGCTGCTTCTGCACACTTAAACTAATTCTAAGACTAAAAAGAGTTGCATTTCCAGAGTCCTTTAAAGTTTACAAAGTACTTTTCTCCTAACAACCCTTTTTAAATATCATCACTGTTTTATAGATGAGGAAATGGAGTCCCAGACAAGTTAAGTAATATTCCTAAGGTCAGACAATTAGGGTCAGGGCCCTAGAACTCAAACTCAGATCTTTTGAGTCCAAGAATAGAATTCATTCATTATACCATGCTGTCGTATAATGTACACAGGCTTTGATCCAGGAGACATGCCTGAGTCATAGTTTCCTCATCTATAAACTGGTTGTTAAATTAATCGTAGTACTTTCTGCACAAGGTTAATGTAGAGATTGAGCTCAGGTGCAAACTCTGACTCAAAATCTTCTGAGATCCCTTCCCTTTATCTTGTATCATTCTTAGAATGTAAATTCCTTAAAGGCAGAAACCGTCATTTTTTGACTTTGATTTCCCCAGGGTCTAGCATAGTGCTGTGCACAGTATGTGCTTAATAAATGTTTGTGGAATTGAACTGAAATGTATTAGATTTGCAAAATAATAAAACATTACATAAACACTAAATTGTTGTTTTTATTATGTCATACATCTACATTTGCCCAAATGTCATGGACTATGGAAGTCTAGACTCAACCTCCTCCTTACCCAACTTTTTGCTGTTCTCTGCTAAGCCAAGACATGAGAAAGGGGGAGTGGTCCCAAACATAGCCTTGGCAGCAGCCACTCATCTTTGCTCTATTACCTGGCTTTCCTCCTTCTCCCGCGGGTCCTGGTGGGCCACGGATTCCAGGCATCCCTGTGAGACCTTGTTCACCTAGAAAGATCAGGGGGTCAATTTGTGAATGTTTCTCCTTAAAAAAAAAGGAAGGTGACCATTCTGTTCCTACCAACTGACCATCATCCCTGTGCTCATGTCTTTGCATAGGATTTGTAGATTGGATGTTCAAGATGGTAGGTGGAAGACAAGAAACATTGGATACCAAGTGTAGTGCTCCCCAGGGCATATTTCACCGTGGCACTATTTATTGTTAGTAATGAGCTTGTGTATTTTAGCTTCCAGTACCTAAAGGTGATTGTTTTTATTGGGGAGGAAAGCAGTAAAGAAAGTGACCAACCTCTTGGGCCTTGGGGTCCATCTAGGCCAGCTGGACCTGTTCAAATCAACCAAAGTCCATGTTAATTCTGGAGGCATCCCAGTTGATTCCTTACTTATACCATCCCTAAAAGGACCTAGAAGAATACTAGGCAGCAGATGTTTAAGGAAAAAATAGAGATGTGACCACACATCTAATCCAAGTGTCCCTGTAACCCTTTTCTAGATAATCAAATGGATATAGTAAGATTCTCCTCATCTCTTTCCCATCTTCTTGGGGTATAGCTATCCCCCACACTCTGACTCTAAACCATCCCTTGTGAAACAGCCATCAGTGGCTCCCCATTGCCAGCTCAAAAAAAGTACAAATTCCTTAGGCTGTTATTGAAGGAATTTTTGAATTTAGCCCCTACCTATCTTGGTTTCTTATACATTTTACACTTTGGTAAAAATGGATTAGTCAATATTTCTAAAACACAGGTTGACCTTTCCCACTTCTGCACCTTGCCTCATGGTATTTCTCTCATTTCTCTCTCTCTCTCTCTCTCTCTCTCTCTCTCTCTCTCTCTCTGTGTGTGTTTCTGTCTCCATCTCTCTGCCTCTCACTCTTCCTTTTCCTCTCTTCTTCTCTTTTCCTCTCTCTTTTTTCTCTGCCTTTCCCCCCTCTCTGCCCATCAAAATTCTCTCCTTCCTCCAAGCACCAGCTCAAAAGCCACTTCCCCATGAAGCTTTCCATGGTTCTTCCTCATCCATTGCCACTCACAATCTTGCTCTGGTCCATTTTCCCAGGCTCCCAGCATTCCCCTCCATGTATTCTAGAACCTAGCCCAATGCACAGCCCACCCTTTGATGCTTTACGGATCTTGTGGATTTTCCCATGTGGATCACATGCCTCCTGTAACTTGCCGCATGATCTTTGAGAGCTTCTGTGGCCAAAAAATACACTCCCTTACAATCAGTGAGATGAGCCATGGTACACACAAAAACTTAATACATGTTGACTTGAGCCCAGTGTGATCTCTCCCTCTTCTGAACTCCTGTGGCATGCTACCTCTCGTGACATTTATCACATCCTTGTGTGTATTGTATTTTTTTGTGTGCCTGATCTCTGCCATTAAACTGTGAACTCCCTAAAGGCAGGAGCTGCATCTTATTTGCTTTCACAGCTTCTTCAGTGAAGCTGAGCACACTACTGGAATACCCTCAGTAGATATTTGTTGCATGAATGAATACTCTCTATCCTTTTCCTCCTTGGTCTTTTTATCATTTATCCATTCAAAGTACTATCAGGGTCTGCAGCTGAATGTTCTTGATGCCCAAGGGTTCTTGTCCCTCTCTCCCTGCCCCCTTGGCCAGCCAGGACAGCTCAGGAATGTAATGAAAAAGATTAAATCTGGGGAAGCTGGTAAGGTTAGCTCAGGGGACCTTTTTTTACTGGATGGAAGCATCGAAAGCTCCAAGGGTTTGTTCCATCTTCTTTTTCTTCCAGAAGCAGAGAACTCAGAGGCAAGATCTCAGTGTCTGGAAAGGACCAATCCCAGCACAGAAGACTCTTGACCTTATCCCCTAGTGCCCAGTGATATGCTGTGAGAAGCCCCCACAGGAACATCACCAGCATACTGAGCCCTGGTTCATGGGAAAACCAACTCTTAAGAGACAATCAAAAAGAAACCATCTGTAACCTGGAGCCAGGCCAGGAGATTCAGAGACAGAGACAACGGTAGACCAGAAATTAAGGAGCTGAAACTCATTAAACAAACATAAACATATGTCAGAAAACACAGTTCTGTGTTCATGTACACACATTTGCAGGTGTGCACATGCATGCAGACATAGACACCAGGGAGAAATACCACATCTCTCCTGACACTCACCCATTGCTCCTTTAGCACCAGGCTCACCGGTTGCACCAGGAAGACCTCTTAAGCCAGGTTCTCCTACAATAGAAATTCACAATGAAAAGGAGAGAGGATAAATTGGTCAGATACTTCTGGGGCTCCTCAGCTGGTAGGATCACGCCCTTTGCTTTCCCTAAGAGAGACCCAGAATGTCGATCAACTTCCTGGAATGTCTATGGAAAGGCATTTTCAGACCCGGCTCCCTTGGTGAACAAATGAGCTCAAACAGAGCCTGCTTGGTCCTCTCTGAGCAGCAGGCCCCATCCTGATCCTCAGGTGCTCATCAAAGGAGTTTTAGCTCCGTAGAAGGCAAGAGAAGCCATTTATAGCCAAGGTAGCCATGATTCCTTTCCCTTTTTAATCAAAGACATTGCAAGATGCAAGTGACTGAGAGGCAGAGTTCAATGACTGGCGGAGCTTAGTCCCTAGGGCTTCATTCTCCCTGACACTCATGGCACCGCTGGTCATGTACCAAGCGCTTATTAAATGCTTCCTGTTTGTCCAGCACTGGGGAATACAATGAAAGGCAATATATGGCCCCTGCCCTGAAGCAGCTGGCACCTTCTCTTGAGGGAGACAACATTCAAATAACTGCACATGGAGGATATGGGCAGAGTAGATGTACAGAGCAGTGCTCTCGGAGGGAATGCTCTGGGAGGGGGTTGCTGTGGAGGTAGGAGGTGAAGGGGCACCCGGACTGCCCCTTAGATAGATTAGGTCATAGGATGCTAGAATCAGGCAAGTAGCAAAGAGGATAGAGGGAAATCCCGTACGCAAGGACTGCCTTCCAGCCCTCTGTCTCCCTCTATTTGATTTCTTTGTCCCCACTATGATAGCAGAGACCTCACACATTAGATAAATTCAATGTTGGTTTGCATGCTAAGGGGTTTGGGTGTGACAGCAAAATTAGAAATTCCCTAAGGCAGAGATCTTGATGTGTTTGTTTCTGGATCCCTTACATAGCCTGTTGTTGTTGTGTTGTTTCAGTTGTGCCTGACTCTTTGTGACCCCATGTGGGGTTTTCTTGGCAAAGATAACAAAGTGGTTTGCCATTTCCTCTTCCAGTTCATCTTACAGATAAGGAAATTGAGGCAAACAGGGTTAAGTGACTTGTCGAGGGTCACAAAGCTAGTAAGTGTCTGAGGTCAGATTTAAAGGTCAGGTCATCCTGACACCAGGGCTTGCCTAGCTGCCCAATAGAAACTATATAGCCTGGTAGGTGTTTAAGATTTATTGAAGTGAAGTTCATTTGCTAGGCTGCACTGACCTGTGAGACCTCGAGATCCTTTCTCACCAGGGTCGCCTAAAATGGAAATAAAGGAGAGGAAAGTCAGTTTTTTGCAGAAAGAAATCCCATTAGACAACAATCTTAGGCTTCATTTAACGTTCAAGAGCAGGGACAACATTCCAGCACTCTTCAGAGCCACATTCTGAGCCCTGGCAGGTTAACTTAGCCTTGGCAGGTTAGCTCAGTGTTGGCTGAAGTTGTAGGTTTGGTCTCTTGCTGGCCTATGAGCTTCTCAAAGAGAAATTATCCCCTAACCCTGGCCACTGATTGAATTCTGATCCCAGCTGCAGACTGACCCCGTAACTCAGGCCTCAAACTGACTACTAGCTCTGATGAAACAGTGACCTTTACCCCTTGCCTCATAACCTCAGCCATATATTGACCCTTCATTCAATTTTAAACTGATAAAGAGGCTGACTCTTTGTCATGATCATAAACTAACCACTAACTTTAGCCTCAAAATCACCCCTAACCTTGGCCACAGACAGACCCTAACTCTGACCACAGATGGTCTCTAACTCTGACCATCTGTCTTCCATATGTGTACCATGATCATATAAGAGGCTTATGCTAGGTACATCTCATTCTCTCTCCCCCATCCTTTAAAAACTTCTCTAAGCTTGACTCCATTTGGGGGTAACTATCTGTTATGCCTGTGTAGGGAAGATGGCATATTTCATACAATGCAATGATCATTGAGCCACGTCATGGAGCAGCATACCTTTGGGTCCTGGGGGTCCCAATGGTCCTTTCTCACCTAAGGAAGAAAAACACACTTTGGCATTGACAGGGCTGCAGAGAAGGTTATTTTTACAGAAAAAACTGAAAGGATGTTAGAGGGACAAGTGGGATCAACTCCTGCACTTCTACAGACATTGTCTGTCTCCTCCTTGACCTCACCTCTTGATTCTCTGCAGGACCCACTCATTAACCTACCTGACTGGAGTCTCCACCACCACCCTTACCTGAACCACCTAGTCCATACTCACAGGATCCAAGATTTAAAGCTATTAGGGACCTGAGAGTCAGCTTGTTCAGCTCCCTTGTATGATGAGACCAAGTCCTGAAGAGGACTTGTCTATAGTTACCCAGGTAAAGTGGTAAAACCAGAATTTGAACCCATACCATCTGAATGTAACTTAGCATACTTCCTGTTATACAAGGATGCTTATCTCTAGGCTTAATGAATAGCTTCACTGGGCTTGCCCTCTCCCTTCTATAATTCTTCACCAACCTACCTTTGGGACCAGGGAGTCCAGCTTCACCTCTGAAGCCTTGGATGCCAGAAGGACCTGTAGAACCAGAGAAAATCAGACAGGCATATGATGGAAACAGATTGGATAAGTGGAGTAAGTGTGAGAGAGGAGTGCTCCCTATGGTTGCCAGAAGGACCTGTAGAGCCAGAGAAAATCAGACGGGTTTATGATGGAAACAGATTGGATAAGTGGAGTAAGTGTGAGAGAGGAGTGTTCCCTGTGGTTGCCAGAAGGACTTGTAGAACCAGAGAAAATCAGACAGGCATATGATGGAAACAGATTGGATAATGGAGTAAGTGTGAGAGAGGAGTGCTCCCTATGGTTGGGAGCACTGGTGACTGGGAGGATAGTGGTGCTTTCAATAGTAGCAGGAACTGGGGACTTTGGAAGAAGAGAACTATGTTTTAGACAAGTTGAATTTGAGAGGCTTAGAGAACTTAGTTTGAGATGACCGGAAGGCAGCTGGTGATATGAGTTGGCAGGTCAGAAGAGAAATTAGGGCTGTATATTTAGATCTGGGAGTCATCTACATAGAGATGATAATTGAACCCATGGGAGCTGATGATACTATCTCACAAAGTGAGATAGTGTGGAGGGGGTTGAGAAGAGGGCCCAGGACAGAACTTTGGGGGATGGTTAACAGACTTGACCTGGATAAAGAGTTGGTAAAGGAGAATGAGTATTTATTAGACTAAAAAGCATTGTACAGGGTGTCCCAAAAGTCTTAGTGAAGATTTTAAGCTTTAGGAGCTTAAAAAGTCTGCATTGAGACTTTGGGGACACCTTGTATAAAGGTGTGCTTTTATTTGTTGGCAGGTGCTCTGTTCAGAAGGACAGATGAATATTTTTCACAGTTGAAGATTTATGGAAGCAGATCATATATGAAGTGCTCTGGACTCCCAGTGAAAAAAGGACAACTCAGAATGGAAAGAGCAATTTGAACAGATAAAATCAGGGCTCACAAAACAGCCCAAGGCAAAACAAAACAAAACAAAACAAAAAAACCAAACCCATTGAAACTTGGGCTAAAATCCTCTAGAAATCTCTGCTATCAGTGCCATTATGGTTTTGTTTGTGTGTTTAAAGTATTTTTTTCCCTCCTTAATTAAATTTACTTTGCCTCAGGTTTGCCTTTTGTTGTCCAGAAACAACTCGGCAAAGAGAGGTCTACTTACCTGAGGGGCCCTGAGGTCCTGGGGCACCGATGGAACCTGGGAAAAAGAGGAAGGGAGAAGGTTGTCAGCAAGAAATTGGATCCTGATTTGGGCATCAGATACCACAGGAAACCCATGAGGGCTTTGGAGGAAGGCCTCCCACTGCTTGATGGTTTTGTTTTGTGTGTGTGTGTGTGTGTGTGTGTGTGTGTGTGTGTGTGTATGTGTGTGTGTGTATGCACACTTCTGTGCACCACAAAGGCTCAAATTCTTCCTCAAACCTCTAAAGACAACAGGATATGAAGGTGAAGTCCTTCTCTTCTCTGGAGAAGGAGCCTGATTGTTTGAGCAAGTTGTTCTGTGCTGAATGAATAAATAAATGAATGAAGATTATCCCTGACTTTATACACTGGAGGCAGAACAATTTGGGCTCAGGAGAGAGGAGAAGGAAACAGAGGTGATATAGAACTACACCCCTTCTCTATCACTTTATCTGCAGGCAGGGTCTATTCCTGCTTGATTGGCCTGGGCAACCGGTTAAAGCTAGGATGTTTCCCACCATCAGCATGGGATTGTTTTAACCTCACTGATTTTCTGGGTGATTCACCATTGAAAGGCAATGACCTGGCATTTGCAGGCTCAGAGGGCCCCATGTAGGTTGACAAGGAAGGGTCTCAGTTCTTCGGTTTTGGTCTAGGGGCTTCTCTTCTCTGGCCCTCTGTTTTTTTCTCTATAAGATAATGTGATTGAACTAAATAATCTCTAAGGTTCCTTCCAGGCCTATACTTCTGTTGTAGTCTAGACAAAGACAAGGAGGACATCTGACAAAGCCTTTACAATCATTCTGTCCAAAAGACAACTATTGATTCTTCTTGCCCCAGCAATTCATTTTGGTGGAATTCTAGTTGGCTAATTCTTTTCTGCCCATGGTTCTCAGGATTGTTGCTCTGGTCCCTAAGAACTGATAATGACACTGGGGCCTTGTGGCATTATTCCCTGGACACTGCTGTCTTTCTAGATAACTCAGACACAGAAGTCTTGTGCTTACCTTTGGGACCAACAGAACCAGGGACACCAGGGGGACCTTGAGGGCCTGGATTACCAGCAGCACCTGAGGAGTAAATCAACCAAATGAATGACTTGGTGACTTTTTTTTTTAGCTTGGCTTTCCCTGAATCTAATCCTGTCATTTGGAAAAGATATTTCTACCTCCCAGAATCCCCCAGGGCCCATCCGGTAGGGGAAGGGGGAAGATTCAGTGGTTTGAAGAGTCCAATAGCTATGATGAGGGAACCCGGCTCTGGTACTGCAGGAAGGAGCCTCTTGCTGTGAGACAACTGGCTACTTGGTAATAGGTGGAGCAGTGGATGAAACATTAGACCTGGAGTCAGGAAGAGCTGACTTTGAATCCTGTTTCAGACAATTATAGGCTGTGTGGTTCTGGGCAGCTCATTGAGCCTCAGTTTCCTCATTCTAACAGGAGGATGATAAATAGGACCTCTCCTAAAGGGTTGTTATAAGGGTCAAATGATATAACATGTAAAACATTTTGCCAACCTTAAAGCAATTAATTCCTGGATATTATTAGTTAGCAGCTGGCCCGGTACACTCAAAACTCTAACCCAGGCTCCTTTTTTTTGCCATATTTCTGTCCCCTACCCAGAGGGAAAAAAACCCCAAAACCAAACCCTTTATAACTAACCACTTCCTTCCCTTCAAACCATGAAACATTTGAAGCTTTTTGTGGGGAACTGAAGTCTGGAATCCTTAAACGAGGGAGCGGCAGAGCCTTCTTGGCTCTGATTGACTAGAACTGATCATTCGCCAAGGCAGGAGCATGGTCCTGAAACACTTTCCTCCCTCCCCGAAACCTCCACACTGTGGAGACACAATATACTGAATTCTCCTCCCTCCCATAGACTTCTGAGGCATAGCAATCAGGAAGGTTTTAGGTATTTTTTTTTAATTTGCAATTCATCGATCAATCAGCATTTATTAAGTGCCTACTCTATGCCAGGCATTGTGCTAAGCACTGGGGATATAAAGAAAGGCATAAGATGGTCTCTGCTTTCAAGAAATTCACAGGCAAAGAAGGCTGGAGATATAAGTTAGATGACTAATTCCAATTCATGGAGATTTCTCCAGAATTTCCAGTTCCTTTGCAATGGAACAGCCTCAAAGTGGATGGGCTGGTGTACTTTTAATCAAGAAATATTGAAATACTCTAGTGCTAGTTTTATGTCCCTGGAGGCCCAATGAGCTGCTTTTGTAACCTCCAGACAAACTCCAAGAACTGTACCTGCTCTTGGACTCCTGAGTCATACCCTTTCCCAGCTTTCACCTACCACGTTGGCCCTTGACCCCGACTTTTCCCCCTCACAAAAATCTTGTTTCCTCTCTCCTCTTTTTTCCCCTTCCAGAGATCTTTCTTTATGGGACTGGAGCAGAGGAAAATGTCTTGGAATTAGAATTTCTGTGCCTAGATGGTGGGGAGGGTGATGGGGGAGAATGAGAACATCTCATCCCTCTCTTCATCCCACTGTACTTATACCACTGACTACATCCTCAACTTTCCTGGGTTAGGAATGGTTTCCTCTTACCTCTGTCTCCTTTCTCTCCAAACCCAGGGGGTCCTGGTTCACCACGAGGCCCTGTTGGACCTTCTTGTCCTCTCTGACCCTTGAGTCCCTCCATGCCAGGTTCCCCTACAAACAAGAATGCTCAATCATAAAGCTACCAACCCATAGCCACAAGACTGATGTACTTGAAGTCGGTAATTATGGATTTTGAGAACTGAAAGGAATTTTGGCAGTCATGTTCCACCTCACTGTACCATGCCAACAAGTGGCCTTTTGTCTGAAGACAAAGGACGGAATGCCCCCACTTCTTGACATGGCCCATTCCATTTTTAGATGGCTCAGTTTGTTAGGAAGTTGACCTAATTTGACTCTTTGCAACTTCTATTCAATGCTTTTGATTCTGTCCTCTGGGGCCAAACAGAACAAATTGGATTCCTCTTCCATGTCACGGCCATTCAAATACTGGAGGAGAGCTGTTGTGTCCTCCCGAGGCTACTCTTCTCCAGGCTTAACGTCCCCAATTCCTTCGGCTGAGCCTCATTTGACATGAACTCAAGGCTCTTGACCATCCTGACTGTCCTCTTCAGGGAGCTCTCAAATTGATCAATTTCCATCTTAATCTGTGGTGTTCAGAACTGCACACAGCACTCTAAATGAGGTCTGATGAGGGCAGCTTATGGAGGGACTATCTCTCCTTATTCCTGGAAATTAAGAATCTTCTAATTGGGCTAAGCCCGAGATTGCATTAGCTTTTTTTGGCTACCACATCACACTGTGGATTCAAATTGAGGCCTAGGTCCAACTCCTGTCTCCAACACTTAACAAGCTGTGTTACCCTAGGCAAGTTAATTGATCTCTCTGAGCCTCAGTTTCTTCATCTGTAAAATGGAGATAATACTTGTACTTACCTCACAGATTTGTTGTGAGGCTCAAATGAGATAATATATCTAAAACTCTTTGTAAAACTTTAAAATACTCCAATGTGTCAAGTTGTTTTATCATTAGAACAAAAGCTTTAGAGGGGAAAGTAGGAGGAAAAGAAAATCAGTTCTTACCTATACTGCCTTTCTGTCCCTTTGGTCCTTCTGGGCCTGCATGGCCCATAGCCCCTGGGACACCTGTGGATGCATAAGAATGGTTAACCCTCTATTTGCTCCACTAGTGGCTGGAAGCTGGGAGTGAGCAGGGCAAAATCCCAGACATAACATTACTGGGGCTTGGCAGGAAAGTGGCCATTGTTTACACACCTGGAAGTCCAGGAAGCCCTCGGTCTCCTGTAAAAGCAGAGAGCAAAAAGAGAAAACTATTAGCTGAGGATTAAGGCTCATATTTCCTTACAGGACAAACAGAGAGGGTTCTGAGCCTTATCTAAACACTTCTCCCTCTACGTTTCTAGCTAAAATTTCTTTAATGGGCTCTTAGGTGCTGCCCTCCAGAAACCATAATTTCAGTGGGAACCAGCATCCATAAGGAAGGCCTTGGGAAGCAGAAAATTTCCACCTCATTGCCCTCAATCTGGGGATGCCTGGGATCCTGAGAAAGGACTAGAGTCAAGGCCAGTTTAGCAACAGGAGATTGGCACTTTTCATCTCTTGACCCCCCTCCCCTCCTCTCCAAGTTCCAAGGGCTGCTGGAAGTTGCCAACAATGGCTTGAGCCAGTGGGTCTCTGAAAGTGGTCTGGAGATGCTAGGCCCTGGGGAGTCCCTTGAGGCCCTTTCTAAGGGGTCCGAGAGGCTAAAATTATTTTTGTAATAATACTAAAGAATTTTAATTTCTTATATGGTAAATTTCAATAGCTATAACCCACATAAACAAAAGCTCTTTGGGGGGAATCCTCAATAAAAAGGATCTTGACACCAAAAACTGAGAATTTATGTGCTAAACCAATGTTCCATCCTTCAGAAGGTCTCGGTTAATGTTGAATGATGATGAATAAGTGTGGTGTTATGTAAATTTCCTAAGATTGCCTGTCTAATTTTCCTAAGCTATCAATTTCCATCAAAACAGGAGAAATTCTCCCCACTTACCTTTTGGGCCTTGAACCCCCATATCACCTGAAAGACAAAAACACCAGCATTATGAGATTAGGTCATATTAGAGTGATATCCATTTAATATGTTAATATCAAATCTCTTAGGTATAAAATTTTGATTTTAAAATGAAGAGATTTGAGTTTTATTCTCAGTTCTATCATTGACCAATGGGTAACTTTGAGCACCATTCTGGGTCTCCCTTCCCTCATCTGTAAAATGAAAAGCCTAGAGATTATCTATTCCTCCCAACCCTAATAGTTTAGATTATATAATACAGATATATTTAAACTGTCTTGCTCTTCAGACTTAGATCTGAAGTGAGAAAAGAGATGAAAAAAAGAGAAAAGGAGGGGCAAAGGGGTTGCCAAAGGAGGAGAAAGTAGGGGAAAGGGGAAAAAAATTTTTTTAAGCCAAACAGAAAATCAAGCACCAATCCCAAGTAGCATTTCCCCAGAAACAAGAGTCAAGGGGAAATGATCTATTTGTAAAACCTTTTGGTCCAGGGTTTCCTCTGAGATTTCCTAAAATAGAAAGCAAAGCTTGAATTAATGTCATGTCTTTTTTTTTCTGTTTTGTTAGCCCTAGAATAAAAGGGAGACATTGGAATATAATGGAGAGACCACAAGACTAGATCTAGAGTCTAGTCAGATGCTGTCACTAATGAGCCATAAAATCTTGAGCAAATGACTTCCCCTCTGTCTTACTTTCCATATCTGTAAATACATCCTACCTGCCTGTAGAGCTGTTGTAAAGTTTAAATGAGATAATGTATATATAGATGTAGTCATAAAGCTCTACATAAATATGAATTACCATCCAATAGAATGTAAGATCTTTGAGGGCAGGGACTGTTTCATTTTTGTTTTTTGTATCCCTAGCACCTATTGGGGTGCCTAGTACACAGTAGACATACAAAAATTATTATTGCTTGATTGGTAACAACCAGAGTCATAACCTGGGTGCCAGCACTGGGGGTAGTGATTGCACTTCCTTCAAGGTTTCCAGAGTATAGCATGAGGAGGCAACTGTTCCTAATTGCCAACCCCAAGGTTGCATTTCATGGGACCTTGTTTGATCTCCCAGAGACCCTAGTTCTTATGGAGGGGAAGGGCTGGGACTCTTTGGGGATGGATCATACCATATCATTAAAACTACACTCATGGTAGAATTGTCCGTTATACTACTACCCATCTTTACCACTCCCAATTTATCCTAGGTTCAATTTTGATTAATTAACAACTCAATGACAATGATTCATGTTTGGCTCTGAGGGTCTTGACTCCAACCCCTGTTAAGTTCCCCCACCGGCTCTCCTCACCTTTTTCCTGTTCTATTAGTAGCCTGTTTTTCACAAATGCCCAGAGAGCCTCCTGATTGTGGCTGTCCAGTTCACCAGTCCCACCACCAACTTGGGAGATAGCATAGCTTCGATCTTTGTTGACCTTCTCTTCATGCCGAAACATGCTAGTGTTGATCTTCTCCAGGTCATCCACTCGAGCTCTCAGCTTCCTCACCTCCTCCGCTGTACAAAAGGCAGACAGAAAAAAACAATCACAGGAAGAAGAGCGCAGCTGTATTTTACAGGTGTGGTGAACATCAAACCTAGGTAAAGCATGTTTGAAGCATCCCACAGAAAGGCAAGTTGGGCTATTGTTACTAGACAAATGATCTTGGGACAAACGTTTACTAGTAAGAAAGACCTGAACATGGCACTGAAATCCTGGGGACTTCAGTTATGGGGGCAGGGTCACCGGGCAGTAAATCTCCATGCTTTGCCCTACCGCCTGTATTTTGGCTGGGACGGATTATACCAAACCAGAGAGGAAACAAGGCATTTTGTGGAAAGAAGACTGAGCTACAAGTCCAGGCCTGGACTCAGTGAATGCGATGTTACTTCTCCGGATCTTGGTCTCCCCAACCACTAAATGGATATAACACCTGTTCTGACAACTTCAAAGAGTCCTTTGAGATAATGGAAATGGAAACATTTTGAAAAGTTTTTTTAAAAGGACTGAAAATGCCTGGCATTGTTTACTGCTGTTGCTGCTGCTACCACTTCTTGTTTGGTTGTTTTTCAGTTGTGTCTGACTCCTTGTGACTCCATTCGGGGGATTTTTTTGGGCAAAGATGCTGGAGTGGTTTGCATTTTCTTCTCCAGCTCATTTTATAGATGAGGAAACTGAGGCAAACAGGGTGAAGCGACTCGCTCAGCGTCACACAGCTAGTAAGTGTCTGAGGCTGGGTTTGAACTCACAGAGATGAGTCTTACTGACTCTAGGCCTGGCATTCTATCCACTGTGTCACCTAGCTCTACTACTACTACTACTACTACTACTACTACTACTGCTACTGCTACTACTACTATCACTACCCCCTCCTCTTTCTCTTCTAGTTCACTCTTTGCCAAACCCTCCTCCTCTTCGTCACCTGACACATCGCTCTCTTCCTCCCCACCTCTATTTTCTACCCTCCCTATGTGCTGTCTTCCTCCTTTAGCATGTAAGCGCCTTGAGGGTGGGGACGGTCTTGGTGTCTTTTATTTGTATCCCCAGCCCTTAGCAGAGTGCCTGGCACATTGTGAGCAAAGCTTAACAGGCGTTTCATCTACATACCACCACACTAGGTCAAATAGCAGCGGCCTGGGAGTTGGGGGTTCTGGATTATAGAGCCTGGTCTATTCTCATTCACCGTATGACTTTGGGCAACCCCTAAGGTCAGTAGGTGACTTGGTGGATAGAGTGTTGGGCCTGGAGTCAGGCAGACCTGAGTTCAAATGTGGCCTCAGACACTCACTAGTGGCATGACTCTGGGCGAGTCACTTAATCTCTGTTTTCCTTAATCCTCTGGAAAAGGAAATGGCAAACCACTCCAGTGCCTGTGCCACGAAAACGCATGGACAGTATGGTCCACAAGGTCACAAAGAATCAGACACGACTGCACAACGACAACAAGGTCTCACCCAATCCTAAGATTTGATGTCCTTTGGATTCTAATTATGCGTGAGCAAGAGATGAATATACATATGGAGCCTTTCCCACACCACAGTCTTCTTGCTGCTGGTAGATTCTGGAAACTGCCTTTGTTGTTGTCACCTCTTACCCAAAGCAATGAGTCCAAAAAGCAATCCAAGAAGCAACAGCCAGGCCAGGAGCAGGCCTAACAGCCACTTCCACCAGCTGCAGCAGGAACCACAGGGACACCAGGCAGGGGCAGCCCCGAAACCTCCACCACCGCCTCCTCCTCCTCCTCCTCCTCCTGCTCCACCGAAACCACGGTCATCTCCCTGGATTTCTAGGGCAGAGAAGAATGGAGGCCTGTTGAACCCAGGTTGCTAATGTCCTATTATAAACCTTTAAGTGCCTGACTTTCCATGTGCCAAAAGAAAATTAAACTAGGTGGATGGGGGAAGGAAGAAGGATAGAGAGATATTCAGAGAGTTCCTGAACTGTTTAAAGATGTGTTGGCATATCTTTCAGAGAAGAAACTGATATAGTAGAAAGACTATAAGATTGGGAATATGGAGACCTGGATTTGAGTTCCAAGTCTGCCATTTATTAGCTATATAATCTTAGGAGAGACCTTTAGCCCTTTGATCTCAAGCTCCTCATCCGTAAAATGAGGCTAACCAAACCTTCCTTGCTCACCTCACAGAGTTAGCGTGAGACTCAATGATATTGCACAATTCTATGGTGCCCAAGGTTTATGGAGCACTTTCCCCATGGCAACCCTGTGAGGTAGGAAGGGCAAGTACTAGCACTGCCGTTTTATAGATGAGGAGACAAAGCAGAGACAACACGAAATGATGTGCCAAGGATCAAACAGATAGTAAGTGAACCTAGACCTCCTTATCAACCAGGTCTAGTGCTGAGTCTACAATTCCACCACGTGGCCTTGCACGTAGCCAGAATGGGATTACTGATGTGCCAGGGCCTTTTAAACTGCAAATCACTTACAAATGGACTTTAAAGTTATCATATGTTTTAATTAATAGTGGTAGTTGGCATTTAGGTGGCACTTGAAAGTTTGCTGAGCATTTTACATACAATATCTCGTTTGATTCTTGTAGAAGCCATATAAAGTAGGTGCTAGTATCCTTCGTATTCCATAGATGAGAGAATAAAGGTTGCAAGATGGCAAGTGACTTTTCCAACTCCCAGGGTCTTTAGTGACTCAGCCCCCTTTGCAAGGCAGCTAGTCCCAGCCAGGACTGTTTACAGCAGTCTTGTACCAGAGGCTACCAAGTGGTACAGTGGATGGTGCTCTGGGCCTGGATTAAGGAAGACCAGAGTTCCAATCTTAGACACATAGCAGCCATATGTGTGACCCCAGAGAAATCACTTCTCTGCCTTAGTTTTCCACAACTGGGAAATGGGTGCTAATAATTGAGCCTAGTGAGAATCATGTGATTATAAAATAAAAGCACTTAGCACAATGCCTGGCACAGAGTAGGTGCTAAATAAATGCTTATTCCCTCCCTCTCCACACTAGTAAATGACTGAGACAGGAATCATACCCAGGCCTTCCATATTCAGCTAATCACACTTTGCCTCTGAGCAAATCCAATTCAACAAACATTGGAAAATAGGAAAGCACTGGGGGAGGAGGAAAACAAAGCCAAAAAGAAAGTGGAGCTTATATTCTTTAGATGCTTTAGATATTGCTTTTTCAAAATCCACATCAGAGGGTTTTTCAAGCCCCACTACATACATGGGGACTCGAAGGTTAGACCCATGAGTTACAGCGAGATTTTTTTCCTTAGAAGGGACTCTGTGTTTGAGTTTCATATGGGAGGGTTGGCAGGGGGTCCCTCTGAAGAGTCATAGAGGAGACCACACTCTCTCTGCCACCCTAGTTTGGCTAATACTCCTATTACCCCTTTCCCCCAGGCTTGACTCTGGGATCTGTAGTCTTCATTTAAACCTGTGTCTTTGTTCAAGTAACTATTTAAAAAGCATTCAGAGACCATGAGGGTCATTATCTAGTCCCTTAACAGGCAATTGCTCCTCCCCATATTGTGGACCACTCCACCAAGGAAAGGGCATGAAAGATGATCTCTCCTACCTGCATAGGTGGCTTTGTCCTTGGTGGATGCAACTTTCAGGCCTCCTAAAATGGGAAAAAAAATCATACACGAAGGTTCTATTGTTTTATTCTCACGTGGAACTAGGAAAATGCTCACAGAGCACAAACATAAACAAATATATCAACAGTGAGTCAGCTGGACTTTGGAATGTACAAAAATTTGAATGAGATGGGCTGCTTCATCTACCTTTATGCTACCACTGAAGCGTGGGGTTTGCTAAACCAATGACTAGTGTGAAAAAGGGGAATGTTTAGCTTCTACCCACATATAAAAGCCCACACATTTCTCTCGTACCACTTTAAGCAGCAATATTAGAACTCAGAAAATGAAAATTACAAATGATGCTTATATATTGGCTAAAATAGTTGGAAGAGATTCTAGGATATAAGTCCTAGATATAAGTCCAATACTTTTCCCTGGTCCCATCAGCAGTGCTATTGCGGGTACTAAAAGAAGTCACACTGTGCTTCCTTTGAAATGTTACCACTTCAACTTTTCAGTACCACGTGGTCTTTTTCCATAATCAAGGCAACTTGGTGACATTTTATTGTATGGAGTTTTTTTTTTCTTTCTCTCTTGGTTTGGACCCATGATTTCTTTAGTGTGAGTGAAATCTTGGTGTGGAAACTTCTTTCAAAACTCAGGTTGGAAACTCTTCTATAACTTAGATTCTTAAAGAGCTATATGTGTGTCTTAAGAGGTTACTAGTATGAGTCAGATCAGGACTCTCTTGAAGCCAAGGTTGGACCTCTATCCGCTAGGCCATGCTTTCTCTTTACATAGTATATGTACATTGTACACCTTACACATGTAGAAACGCAATAACCCAAATAGACACTAAAGCAGAAAGGAATTTGCCACTATGAAATTTACCAGTACAAAATGTGTTTTGCTATCAGGTTTGAAAATTAGTGCTAATCCTTCCTTTTTTGCAGAGATGGAGGGTTATGGGTATGGAATGTCACATATACTGCTAGATTCAGTCGAAATATTTATTGGTTTCGCTGAATTGCTTTTCCCCCCTCTTTCTTTTGTATTCTGTTACAATGGTTAATTAGCTGGGTGGGGAGGGAAGAGAAGTGTATTTGGAAATGAAAGTGGTATAAAATCAAACAATATCAGTTAGTAGTTAAAAACAAAGAAAGAAAATGATCAGGCAGCAAGATAGGGACAGGCGATTCCAGATTGGAGAAGGGGGAGAAAAGACACTTCTTGTTGGACAGCAGTAAGACTGGGCTGAGGGCCAGGCAGGTGGAGCGCCATCTGACCAGAGTATTGGCAGCCAGTGAACAGATCTGCTCTTACCATTAGCTTCAGACTTGAGACAGGAGTCAGAGATATAGGAAGATGAGACTGCTTGCTTGTCTTTTTTCAGAGTGTCTTCTGAGAATGAAGCTGAAGGAAAATAGAACAGTGAATGTCAAATACGTGAATATCCAAAATACCTGTGATTTTTGGCAGCACGGGAAACTCCCTCCATTACGAGGGTGGCAGTCGGGCTGTGATCTATGTGAGTCCTAGAGCACTGTTGGAGGCACTGACCAGGGCTGCAGGATAGAAGAGTCAGACTCAGCATTTGAACTCAAAGCTTGCTAACTCTAAGCCTAGCATTATATCTGCTCTGTCAGGCTGCTTCCATGATGGGCAAACAAATGTGCTTCATTTTCTGTTCTCTGGGAACTACCTTCTCTTTCGCTATTGTATTTTGGCCTTGGTCTTAGGAAGGTAGCAGCTACACAGGAATGGTGAGTGCTCAAAGTTGGCTAGAGTGGCTCAAAAGAGTTCGGATATTTGCCTGTCCTTTTCCCCTAAAAGAATGGCCTTGCTAAAGTTCAAGGATCCTATTCATTGGGTCTTAAAGTTATTGACCCTCCCTATTAACTTAAAGCAGTGTCCCCAACGGGATCTCCAGGGAGCTGTAGAGTTTTTTTCAAGGGGTCAGTGAATTGATATATAAATCCATAAATAAGTAAATGTAACTTCCATAGATTGAATAAATAATACATCATATGTATTTATTTATTATGTCAAAGCATCAAAGACTCATGATTAGGGGGCAGCTAGATGGTACAGTGGATAGAATACTGGGCCGGGAGGCGGGAAGAACTGAAATCTGACCTCAGACACTTACTAGCTACGTGACTCTGGGCAAGTCATTTAGCTTCCATTTGCCTCAGTTTCCTTGTATGTAAAATGAAGATTATAATGGCACCTACTCCCAGGGATATTGGGAGGATCAAAGGAGAAAATAATTGTAAAGCATTTAGCACAGTGCCTGGCACATAGTAAGTGCTATATAAATGAGCTGTTACTATTATTTTATAAGCATATTTCATAATAAATGATTATTAATATATATAAACAATTATTAAAATAAATAAATAAAAATTATTATTTTACTAGTGTAAGCAGTCTTTATGCTGAATAGAACCTGTCTCTAATTTATAGCCATAAAGAAGCTCCCCACGGTTATATAGCTAGTAACGGTCAGAGGCAGGATTTGAACGTAGGTCTTCCTTGACTCCAAGTTCAGCACTCTCTTCACTAGATTACATTGCCTCTCACATATTTATGTGTGTGCACATAGATGTATATTCATATTGAGAGATGCTGCTATTTTTCGAATGTATGCAGATGCTCTTTGATTAACAAAATATAAATTTATTTGAAAATGTTACTGAGTTTAGTATAGCTTTGCATTATATGTTTTCTTAATCAGCAGAGGCCAATATTGTTAAGTGATGGGTCCACAAAAACCTTTTTTTTACATAAAAGAGGTGCTAGTATTTGAAAAGGCTGAAAATAATAATAGCTCATATTTTATGTCATTTTAAGGTTTGTAAAACATGTTACACCCATGGGTTCCTTGGCTCCTCACAAACATCCTGCGAAAAGGATGCTATTATTATCCTTCTTTTAAAGATGAGGAAGGGGCCGCTAGGTGGCGCAGTGAGTAGAGCACCAGCCCTGGAGTCAGGAGGACCTGAGTTGAAATCCTGCCTCAGACACTTGACATGCTTACTAGCTGTGTGACCTTGGGCAAGTCACTTAACCCCAATTGCCTTGCTTTCCCTCCTCCAAAAAAAAAAAAAGATGAAGAAGCCAAGGCTCAGAGAGGTTAAGGAATTTCCCCCCTGAGTCACACAGCCAGTATGTGTATGGGAAGGAATTGAATCCAAGTTTTCCTGACTCTGTGTCCAGCACAATATTCATTATGTTATACAGCTTCTTTGGAGCCCCAAAATCACACTGTTAGCGGCTGGCCACACTGGGAAAAGGAGCTGAAGATTTTTTTTTTTTGCATGGAGGAAGGCAGGGCAATTGGGGTTAGGTGACTTGCCCAAGGTCACACAGCTAGTAAGTGTGAGGAGCTAAAGTTTTTATGCTTATTCTATCCAGTTTTTGTACCCAACTTAGATCCTATGACTGCCTCCAAGCCGACACTTTTCTGTTGAACGGGATGCTGGCAGCTTTGTTATTAGAGAGCCCACAATAGTCCATACCTTTGGGATTCCTATCTCCTGGATTTCTCATTTCTTCCCCCAAACGCCATCCTCAAGGGGTCTGCACTTACTTGTACTGAGCCCAGTGGTGGAAGCAGTGAAGACCTTCCCGCTGTCCTTGGTCATGATCAGCAGTTCCATCTCTTTCTTGGCTGGGGCATTGTCCTTCTCTAGCAGCAAGAACTTACAATCCTTGCGTAGCAGGTCATCACTGTGGGAACTGGTGGTACCTCCTGGAAAAGAGGCGGATGTGGGTGAAGATGAAGAGAGGGAAGAAGAGAGGTCATTGAATCAACAAGCCCTTATTAAGTGCTTACTATGTATGGACTCTACATAGGCGACAATATGTATATGTGTGTGTGTATGTGTATATACAAGATATATACAAAGTGGATGCAAGATAACTTTAGAAGGGAAAGCACTGACAGCTGAGGGTCCAGTGAAAGGCCTCTTTCAGAAAGTGAGGCCTTAAAACCAGGGGTTTTAAGAGGGGAAGGTGAGGAGGAAGAGTATTCTAGTGATGGGGACAACCAATAGACAGGCATAGAGAGAGGAGATGGAGGTATGCCGGTATGGCTAGACAGAGGGAGTGTAGGGTGATGATAGGCAGGAAGTCCAGGATGATAGGAAGGGGCCAGATTGTCAAGAGCTTTAAATACAAAACAACAGAGTTTATATTTGTTCTAGACATAGTAGGGAGAAGAGAGAGGAGGTAGAGAAAGAGAAACCAAAAAGGAGAAATAGAATGGGAAAGGAGGAAGATGGAAAGGAAGGCCAGGAGTGATAGAGGGAGAAGAGATATTAGCTTATGTGTACCTAGGAGTCCTCTATTCAGTAACAACAGCATTGATATTAACGGTAATGAAAAAAATAATAATAGTAATGTGAATTTATATCATGCAAAACACTTTATAGTCAGCCCATGATAAGTCACTTAGAAAACCAAAGATGACCCTAGGGAGCCCGTGGCCAGCCTGGACCTCACATAGCTCTGTCAGCTTTCTAAGACGCTGGGCTAGTACACCACAGAGCTGGCTACTCATTTCAAGATTTAGGGCCTCTAACAATTGGGCAAATGACGCAATTCCCGACATCTAGAAAGATCTGGTTCAGGAATATATGGAAATAGCCACCGGTTAAACACGTCTTGAAGCAGGTAAAGGCTGTTACATAAACTGGTGAGGTCAAACACCTTCTGAGATGTATTTATTCTATTCGCCCTTCCCTCCTTAGACTCCTGGGATGGATAATTGACACTTGAGAAGGGTTCTACAGTGTTAGAGCCTACCCCTCCAAAGCAAGGACCCCAGGGGTAGGAGAGGCAGGATCTATGAGTGCCTGAAGGCTGGCAGGTGAGCTTGGGGGAGCCAGGTTGACCATCTAGAATAGGCCTGGCCCTGTTTCTCTTTAACAAAGTGAATTAGCTAAAGCAAGACTTCTGCTTATTGGCAGATAGAGGATCATTTAATGTCTCATGTATTAGTAGTATGTCAATATGTCTTGACCATACTAACATACTAGTTGGCATATAATAAGTCCTTTAAAGTTTGTAAGTTAAACAACCCAGTGATGTAGGTACTTTTTTCTTCTTTCTGTCCAGACCTATGACCTCTTCAGTGTGAGGAGCTCCCTGGTAAGGAAGCTCTTCTTGCTAATGCAGATTGCTAATTGGTCTGCAATTTATCATCTTAGAGATATATGGGGTCACTGAGAGGTTAAATGACCTACCCAGGTTTGTACTACAGGTATTTTATCCCCATTTTATGGATGAGAAAACCAAGGCTGAGAAAAGTCAAGAGACTTGCCTATGATCATATAGCTAGTAAATCAGAGGCAGGATTTGAGCCCAGGTCTTCAGGCTCCAATATTAGCAACTCTATGCACAATAACTTGTTTTCTACCCAGCCTACATGGAATTAGGTTATGAGGTTAAGGAGTTAATATCCCTCTACTCAAGTGGGACCATTCTGTTCCATCATAAATCTGTCTTCTGGAGACACTTACCTGCAGAGGTGCTCACTCCAGTACTTACAACAGTGGGAGACTGGGGCATGTTTTTCTTTACACCATACACTATAAGAGATGAACCAATAGAATAAAGATGAGTGTGCAGGCAGGTGGCTATTCTAGTCCACCTGTACCTGAGTAAAGCCCAACAGAGAGACTAACTTGAAACAATCTCGCTGGATGAAAAAGTATATAAAGAAATCAATTTCTCAAATACATACGGTTATGAGAATGGACTAAAGATTGTGTACTCAGGTGCCTCAGCTTATATTTTCTCCTTTTATCACAGCCCTACCTGCCCTTCAAACCCAGCTCAAGGCCCCCTCCTCCATGAAGCCTGCTCTGACTACTCCATTCTCCTCTGATATATGTACCATTTCTTTGAGCTCATATAGCAAGACACCTCTTGCAACTCACAGTTGAACATTTAACTGGGTGCTGTCTTGTATTCTTACTTTTAATTGCTTCATACCTTTGAGTCTTGTCTCTCTGGCTAGATTATAAGTTTTCTGACGGCAAGGATTCATTTTCCCACTTTTCTGTATTTCCCAGAGTGCCCAATAAAGGGCTGAGTATCTAGTAAGTGCTTCACAAATAAATACTTTTTCATTTTGGCCAACGCTTAAATAAGGATTCTGGGCTGATGAGACCACTGGTCTGGCTTGTTTATCTTGGAATTTACAGAGCAGACCCAAGTTGGGCTGCTAGGTACTTTCGTTCTGCTGGGTATAGACTGAAGGGCTGCCAGCTCTGCTTTGTACAGAACCCCTTGCTGAGCTCCTTACACATATCCTGGCATATGATAAGGTGGGTACCCTCAGAAGCGTTTCCTCAATTGCTTTCAGGTACAGAGTTTTTTAAGTTGGAGAAATGGAGAAATTTCAATGGATATTTGGGCCTGTCAGTGAAGGCACTGAAGCTGGGATGCATACACGCACCCTCCTGCCCCTGAACTCCTGCCCCGGCCACTAACCTGTAGAAGTGGTGGTGGTGGTTGTCCCATGAGCCAGGGTGGAAGAGCTGGGAGCCAAGTTGTTCTGGACGCCAAACACTATGAAAGGAATTTAGAAGAAGAAGTCAAGGAGATGTGAGGTGATTGGGGGGGATCTTTGCTGTGTCCTGCCTCCTGGGAGAATGAGTGGAGAATCAGAGGAGGTGATAAAAATCAGCAGGTGGTTGACAGGAAGAGAACAAACTAGTTGGGAAGCAAAGGGATTTGATGTGATTTTATTGTCCCTTTATTGAGATTAAGAGTAAAAGTCATCTAGTCTCACCACCTCATTTGGCAGATAAGGAAATTAAGGCTGGAGCTCACACAAATAATAATCAGCAGGGCTGGGATGTGAGTGCAGCTCTTCTGACTCCAGGACCATCTCTCTTCCCACTACGCTGTGATGCCTCCCAGTGAAAGGTAACACAGAGCTGTCTTTGAATACCCTTCTCCCAAGCTAGGGCCTTCAGAAACCAACAGATTCTCTCTCAGCAATGAACTCTATGTAGAAAACAAGCTTTGCCTAGTTAGAATTGGAGTCCTAGCTTCTCTTTCATCCTTTTGGAAGCAGATTCCACCTGTGCCTTCATATTTCCTTCATATCTTCCTTCTAGGCCTAGGTTAGGTTCAATGCATAAGGGGTTCATTGGCAGGGACCCCGCTTCCACTTTAGAACCATAGATTTCAAGCTGGCAGAGACCTTAGATGTCATAAGATCCAACACCCTCATTTTTCTAACGAGCCCTGAGAGGCTAATGGACAGCATAGAGGTAGGTGTGTGTGTGTGTGTGTGTCTGTGTGTGTGTGGTGGGGGAGGGGGTCAGTCTGGGCCAAGGAGAAATGACATACTTTTTGGGAACCATTGATGGATCCCTGAGGAGGAGAAAGTTCACTTATGTGTTGAGCACTTTGCTTCTAAAAGTCATAGTCAGAAGAAGATGATCACTGACCTGAGGAGCAGGTGCTGAGCCCAGGGTGTAGAGTGGGTGAGCAGGAAGCCATATTGTTGGGAACACCAAACACTGAAAGAGGAGGCAATGATTAAGGTTATTAGTTGATCTAGTTAGAGACTGGCCCAGCGTGGGACACGTGCCAAGTCTTAGAGGAGACAAGGGGAAGCTTCAGCGGCCTCATCTGTAAAACGGGAACATAATAGTAGAGACTGGATGATCATTAACCAAGGATATTTGGAGGGAAGAGGTTCTGATACCTCAGGTCGGGGGTTGGATTAGATGACCTCTTAAGCCTCTTCCAATCCCCCTGAATGGACTACAATTCCTTTAGTCTGTAAGCCTATCATCATGGAAGAACAGGAGCAAATAATACTTGGGACTTTTTTCTTAAAAAAAAAAAAACCAAAAAAACAGCACACCAAAAACCAGATGCTGTGCTTAAAATCACAGACTCAAAGCTTTGTTTGGTGGTTTTACTTTGGGACATAGCCACAGACCTGGAAGGGACGTCAACAGAACATCTGGCCCAGCTCCCTGCCTTAAGCAGGTAAATTATAGCATCCTCTTTTTACAGATGAGGCAACTGAAGCTCAGGGAGGTTAGGGAATTTGGCCAAGATCAGAAAGCTCAGAAGGAGTGGAAAGGGCATGAGGTATCATCCTGGCTCTTTGGTTAGTTTTCATTCAGATATATCTCTCTCCTGCAAGGTCTTTTCCAGACCTGGTAGAAATATAATGGGTACTCAATGAGGAAGTCTTAAATCAAAATTAATCCATATATAGGAACTAAATTTTCTTTGGAAGCATCAAACAGACATATTATGAGACTGAGGGACTTGGGGAGTTTGTCCAAAATGTGGTAAATTGCTCAGGCAGCCAATCAATCTTCAGAATAAAAGAAACCCTAGAAGATGGTAAATGAGAGTATGTATTGTTACTGTACCTGATCCTGTTGAATAAGCATTGGTATTGAGGAGGGAAGAACTCTGGGCTGCCATGTTGTTGTGATAAGCTCCCATGGATGAACCAGCAGGCAAGGTGGAGGACCACATGTAGGAGGGGAGGTTAGCATCCACAATGGTTGTATCATAAGTGCCTGATACTGGGAATTGCACAACAAACATATGTCAGTATTAAAAGAATCAAACTTGCCTCCTAAATCTCTGCCACAGAATGACGAATCATTCTCTAGGACCTAACAAAATGCTCTGAGAATTTTTTTTTGTCTAGAGTAGGCGTTCCTAGCCTTTCTTGTGCCATGGATCCCTTTGGCAATCTGGTAAAGCCTATGGAATTCTTCTGAGAATAATATTTTTGAACATATAAAATAAAATGTATAGGTTTACAAAGGAAACCAACTATATTGAAATAAAGTTAACAAAATACATATTTTTAAAAATGAGTCCATAGATTCCACATTAAGAATCACTGACCTACACCTAGGATTTCATCACGGGGTGGGGGTGGGGCGGGGATTTTTGGTTTGAGAGCTCCCTCATCTTTAACTTAGAGCATTAGAGATCTGTCTGAGGTAGAGGTTAAGTGACTTGCCCATGGTCACAGAGTCAAGATGTCTGAGGAAGAACCTGAATCTTGGTCCTCCTGACTCCCTTTCCCTACTCTACCTCATTATCTCTCCAAAAGTAGGCATTTATAAACGTTTGCTAATCTGAAACTGCTTAAATAAATCCCTTCCCTTCCCTTCCCTTCCCTTGACTCCCCTTCTCTTCCCTTGCCTTTCCTTCCCCTGCCCCCTTCCCTGCACTGCTCTTCCTTCCTCCCTCTCTCCTACCCTCACCTTTATTTGAAGTAATGTTGCCTTTGATTTGCCTGATAAGTTACCTGCACAGAACCACAGACAAGAGCAGTCCTTCATGATAGGTGATACTAATAATAACTAATGGCTTCTGCCCCTGTAAGCCCTGACATGTATTTAAGAGTAACAAAAAGTCCTGCGCTAGACACTAGCTCAACCTTGGCAGTCTGACTGCTTTCTTAAAAGCCAGAGCTGTCCCCACATGCCCAATGCAGCATGGTGTCAAAAGGAAAACAAACCTAATCTTGTCTAGGGTAGTCTGTGATGAGGGAGCCTGGTGGCTAATTCTTCTTTTGAGAAATGAAATCTTTAGGTACTAGGAAATGGGCCAGCGATCTAGGGGGAGCTGTTTGGCCAAACGTTTACAAAGGACACAGCCGGCATTTTTTGAACATTGCAGAAAAGAGAAGGTACTTGATGCTCTTCAAGGTATAGACTATATTTTGAAAATTCATGTCAGGGCCCGGAGAGCTTTCCTAGGCTAAGACAAATCTGCTTCTTTTGCTGACAGTCCGTTCACCTCAGCTTCTCTGGCACTTACCTGACTGAGAACTCTCGGTCACCATCTTGGTTTCCACCGTAGCCTTCTTGGGGATGGGGAGTGTGTTGGAGGAGTTCCGTGTGGGACTCACACTAGCTGATCGGCTTCCCTTGAGCAAACGTTTGACATCATCCAATTCTGTCCCTGGCCAAGAATCCAGAAACCTTCTCATTAGTCCTAAGGCTCTTCCTTAACCCCAGCTGCCATAGGGAATATTTGTTATATGCTGACTGTTTAGGAGGAAGGCACTTAGGGATCCACAGGAACATTTTTGGGATGTCCTTTGAGTTCTGCATTGAGCAATTATTCGGCGGGTGGGGGCCAGACTTGTGATTTCACTGGTATAGGTAGCACCTAGTAAGTAAACTCTCTCTATCAATGCACCCTCAGTATTGTAGTGTTTCCTGGACTCATTTGAAGGTGATCGAGAAAATGGCTAAGAAGTAAGGCCCAAGGTTTCTCTCATTCTCTCTCTCTCTCTCTCTCTCTCTCTCTCTCTCTCTTCCCCCTCTCTCCTTTCCCTCTTTCTCATTCTTTCTCTTTCCCCTCTCTCATCTCATTTTTTCTTTCTTTCTCTCTCCCTTTTCATTTCTCCACTCTTTCCTTCTCTTGTTCTCTCTCGTTCTATCTTTTGTTGTATCCTCTCTCATTCTCTCTTTTCTTCTCTTTCTCATTTTTTTTCTATCTCTCCTCCTCTCACTCTCTTATTATCTCTCATTCTCTTTCACGTTCTCTCATTCTCTCTGTTTCTTGTTCTCTCTCTCCAGTAAGAAGCTAAACAACTCACATCGGGTAGATGGGGAAGCACTTTGTAGCCGAACACGAATTTCACTCTCTGCAAAATAGAAGAGAAGGAGAAGGTCAGGAAGGGAAAGAACATGATGAATCTGGTCCTGCAAAGAAAGTGATGCTCTGGGAATCCCAGTTTCCCATGAAGCATGAACATGAAATGGCCATTAGAGGTAAATATTTCCCCAAAGCTCTTGATGCAGTAAGAAGAGAAACTCTGTTTATTGGCATTCACAAGGGTTCAGGACTTTCAGGAGATGCCCCAAGGTCATGGGGCCAGGCTCAACTAAAATTCCCAATGGACAAACCAGCTCTGGGACAGGGGATCAATAAGGACCCTATTTGAAATGAGAATGAGCAAACTTTTTAGGGCTTGAAGAAGAGCTTACTCTCCTACTTCCTGTGTATTAGAGAACCTTAAAAATGGGTTTGTTCACATAACTGTATTTGTAGAGAAACAGCATGGAAACAAAGCTGTATAATTTCTTGTGATAACTGTCACCTGGTTATCAACAGGCTCATTACATTTGGGACATTTAGCTATCTGGAGCACCCGCCCAAACTTGTGAGATCTATAAACCTCACGACATGTTTGGGTTGCTAATGATAATCGAGACCCCACAGCAAATTTTCGTCGGTTGTCTTTGGAGAACATCGGGAGAGGCAATGGTGTAGTTTGTTGAATGATAACTATGTTTATCTAGTGCTTTAAACTTTACAAGATACTTTATTCAATCTTAAGAGGGGTGAAATGACTTGCATGTAATCGTACAACTGGTAAGTCTCAGAGGTGGGATTCGAACCCAGGCCTCCCCAGCACTCTGTCTACTATACCATGCGGACCCTTATCTAAAGCCTGAAAAGGGTTGTATTGTTATCATTCTTTTCATGCTGCTTGTCAAGAGCAGTTTTCTTCAGCTGATTTAAAGGATATGTTCCCTTATGATTCACCTGCCTCTTAGGAGATGGTGGTGAGATTGATAAATTACCGTAGAGAGTTCTTCCCATGACTAATGGGAATAAAAAGAGAGTATTTTTCACCATCCGAAGCATGAAAATACAATTAAAACAGATGGCCAAGAATAAGAATAATCACAGCTCGCATTTACATAGTCACTTACAGGTTACAAAAGGGAATTCTATGTAGAACAGTAACCCTGGTTTGGAGTGCAAGGCAGCAGCTATGATTCTAAGCTCCTCGAAGGCAGGCCCTATATCTAATTTCTCCTTCTACAGAAGGCGTTGCACATAGTGCCAAACCAATGTTTGTTGAATTGAATCTTGAGATTATCCAAGGCAGAGCAAACCCTTTACATCTAGATTTTTGCTATTCGTCCAAAGCCTGTCCCACAATGCTTGCTGAATTAAACCCCATCTTATCGTGAAGGAGCAAACAGACAAAAAAAAAGATGACCAGAAGATTGTAAACTTCTTGAAGACAGGGATTGTACCTTGCTTTTCTTTTGTATACCCCAAATTTTTTGGAAGAGGGCTGGGCACATAGTAGGAGCTCATTGAATCTAACAATTTTAGCTCACCTCGAGTCTGGCTCCGTCCTCTGGTGGAAGAAGATCCTGTGGGGAAAAGACATATCTAAGAGAAGCCACAGTAAAAATTTAACAATGAGTACTAGGCACATTGCAGGGAGTGCTGGCTTGTCTAGGTAGGAGCCTTGTGTAATGCAATGTATATAGTGGGGAATAATAGCTGTTATTTACACAGCTCTTTTTAAACTTCATTTCATTTTAATAGGGTTACAAACTTGTTTCTCTCCCCTCTAGTCTATCATTCATTCAGCTGTTAAAATAAATGTTTTAAATTTATTTTTTATTTTTAGTTTACAACACTCAGTTCTGCAGGTTTTTGAGTTCCAAATTTTCTTCCCCTCCTTTTCCTCCCCCCTCCCCTCCAAGACAGCATGTAATCTTTATGGGTCACAAAACAATTCACATACATTTCGTATATACATACTCATTTACATACTCATATACATATATACATACTCATGTAATCCTCACAAGTTTGTCTATCACTTATAGTCTCGGGGAGATACCTGAGTCTCCGAGAAGTTAAGTGACCGGCAAAATGATCACACCTCTAGCTAAGAGCCAGGGTCAGTCTTCTTATCTCCAAGTCCTATATTCTATCCACTCTCATACACTGTTTTGTCTTACTTAAGGAATGCTGTCCACGTGCAAAAGTGTTAGGGAAAGTTAGCACTTACCCAGTTAATTTAGTTTGTCTAGAAGAGGAACAAATTAATTATGGTTTTGAAAAGTCAATTAGGGGACTTGAATTGTACAGGTTAGCAGATTACAAGGATCGAATGAATTAAATAATAATAATTGCCAAGTTTTCCCTTTGTTTTTCTGTTATTTGGTATTTTTTTCTGCTGTAAGCAAAGAAATGTGAACTTTCCAGCATTACAAGAGCATCATTAATTAATGTAGGAGGACAAAAATGCAACAAAGGGTAGAAAGGTATTTAAGATTGTGTTGACTTCTGGAAATAGTCTAGGACTTTGCAAACCAGAAAAATATGTTAAGCTTTGGAGCAAGGTCACTTTAAAAAAATCAGGGGCAAGGGATAGGATAGATATTGTTTGGGGTTTGGATGGTCTAACCCACTATATCTCATTACTAAGACTGTCCTATTTATCTTGTTTTTGAAAAAAAAAATCCCCACATTCTAGTTTGTCCCTTGTCTAAGCTTTCTGTAAATGTCCGACTTCATGATGGCAAGTGAGTATGATTGACTATCCGTGAAGACGCTTCAGTGAGCATGACATTTAGAATAGGTTACTGTATCTTCAGGGAACATTGATGGTGGAGTAGGGTCAGGGTGCTTCAAGAACAGCCATCTAACATATAATGTTTCCTTCCTATGGCAACTTCTTATGGCCATGACCTCCCATTTCCACTAGAAATAATGGTAGAACATACCAAATTCTTTCCGAGGGTATTCGGGAGAAGAATTCCCACTGGAGCTCCCTGAGGAAGAATCAAAGATTTAACATAAATGTGAGTATGGACAAGTAGGGCTTCTGAGATGCTTACTCAACATAGGACGGTACATTTTGAGAAGAAAATGAGGAACCCTTTTCACCATCAGCTCTCAAAGGAAAGACAAGTGATAGATAGACTTAAAGAATAAATGATTACTATTTCCCATTGGATTTGGTTGAGGCTCTTCATTCTAGTTGCTAATATAAAGTTGGTTCTGCCATTGATAGGAGTTTCAGGCAAAGAGGTCTTCATCTTTGTGATGGACTTCCAAGGAAGGAGTCATGCTTACCACCCCCCACCCCCATCCCCCTCCTCCACTCCTCCATTCCCTTTCATGCAAGTTCCTTCTTTCTTATTCTTACTACAGTCACATCAGCATGGAACCCAAGTGCTTGATAAGAGACAAACAGAGAATGGGAACCTTGTTGAAATGGAACTCTGAACCTCACTTTGTCCTAAAGTACTGACCAAGGTAACCATCATATCTCACTTGTAGCTCAGATTTCCCATGTACCTCAATCCCTACATAGTATGTGGCTAACATTGAATCTATTATGTTAGTATTCTCTACATAAGGAATTAACATTCCTAATAAACCATGTAATAGGATATAACCAACTGGATGTGAGTCCATAAAGTATTTGACAGAAGAGAGAAAAAGGGAAAAGGGAGAGAGGGGAATACAGATGATCAGCGTTCCATATGTGGCAAATGCATGAGGCTGACGTAGCAAAAGAGACAGGCCAACTCTAAAGCCTATAGTACTGGTACCTTCGTAGGTTGCATGGCGTGTGGATTTTCTTTCAAAGGTGGAGCCTGGTGAATTGGGGAGTGTAGAGGCAGGGGACTGGGCCCTCCTATAGCTGGAAGTAGAGGCATTCCCTCTTAAACTTCCACCTATGAATATAAAAAAGATGGACTTTTATAGTATTCCTGCAGAAATGAATTTAGCAGTTAATGTGTGTTCTCAACCAGATTCAATAATCTCAGGCTATGTATAACAAATAATCTTAATAAAAGTACAGAAAAGGAGTCAGTGAATGCCTTTGATTGTTTCTTAAAGGAGGAATTTCCACATTTAGTGGTGAAATGACATTTTTACCCGTATAGAGTTGGTGTTACTGCACCACCCACTGGGGACCCATGAAAGAAGCGAGAGTCTGTAGATGCATGACTAGTAAATTTCTGGAGCCAGCAATAACCCAAAGTAGGGACAAAGAAATCAAAATTTGGAAAAAATTTGATGGAATTCAAACTTAGGCCACTGTCCAGTTGAACACCAATACATGTAGACATGAATGTCATATTCCTCAATTAAGTAAAGCTTCCTTCTTCCCGCTAAAGGAAGAAGTATTTGGACCAGCTTATTTCCAGGGCACAGAATTTCTTCACAGTGTTCTTGTGGCTCAATTTTTTGCCTGAAAAAGATTGTTTCCCTAGGAATGAAGGGTTCCTATGGGAAGCTTGACCAGTGGAGTCTGCACAATGCTGTACTCTGATAGCCCACCATGAACCCAACATTGAAGAGCCTTTCATGGGCTGTGGCTATAATTATTGCAGATGGTAAAACTGGAAACTATTTTAAAAAGTGTTGTACATACTTGAAAGGAGGTGGCTTAGAGTTGGGTGACAAGGAAGGGAGGTGAGTTAAGTGGGCAGGCAAGCACTTTCTCCATTAAGCCCTATTAAGTATTCATGTTTACATTGAGATTTTGATGTAAATGATCACAAATACTGATTATTTTTAAGCCACACTCACTTGGGGTTATATATTGTCTTAATGCGCCCCTTCCTTGAGAAGTTGGGTATATGGCAGAAGCTGTTATCAATCTCCTTGTACACACTGCTTCAGTGTTCCCCCTCTCCAGCTTCTCCTGCCTTGGATTTCTACCTCTGCTCCTTTAGCCCCTCTGCCAGTACTGTACTTACTGGAGTTTATGTAGCCACTGCTGCCGTGGGTTAAACTGTGCTTCTCCAGCCTACTCCCTCCAGTGAGAGAAGACGTTTTAGTATATCCATTGCTGGTTCCTCCTTCTGCCAGAAGCAAGAGCTAGATTAGAATTTGGGGTTTGGGGTAAGGGAATGAAGTAGAACTCCTCTGCCCCAAGGTCATCCCTAGAGAATCTTGACCCACACCCAGCATTCCCTTTGCTTTGATTTCCCTCATTTATGTTTTTGTCTTTGTACCTCTACTCCAGCGATTCTTAACCTTTTTTATGTCATGGAGCCTTTATGATGAAACCTAAGGAATAGGCTATCCCAGAATAATGTTTCAAAATGCATAAGATAAAATATAGAATTACAAAAGAAACCAATTATATTAAAATACAGTTATCTAAATATTTAAAAAAAAAGCAAGTGTACAAGCTGCAGATTAAGAAATCCTGCTTTAGTACCTAGCATAGTGCTAGCATATATTAGGTGCTTAATGTATAGTTTTATAAATGAATTATAACTTATTTGTTATAATTGTATAGTTACACAAGAAACTTGCATAATCTTGTGATTTTCAAGCTTAAAGATACCTTGGCAATCATTCAGTCTCATTTTACAGATGGAGAAACTGAGGCCAAGAGAAGGGAGTGGCTGCTGTTATTCTTTAGTTGTTTCATGCCTCAATGCAAAATTTTCCTAACTAGCCTGTAAGCCCTCTGTGCTTGGAGCTCATGTCACCTCCTTCTTGCATCTCCCATGTCATAGACTGGAGCACTCTGTGAAAGCTCAAAGAAATTAGTAGCAGCATGAGTCCTGCCTTTGGTTTAAGAGTTAACTAGCCTATTGGGATTAAGGATTTTTTAAAATTTTAAACCAATGTGCCTCAGGACCAACTATATCTATTTTGCCATTCACACTAAAATCATAATTCAATGAACATTTTAAATATTGAATTTAGATGTGCCAAGAACCTTGGATTTTGAGTCAAAGAATCTGGTTTTGTGTGACCCTAAACAAGTCAGTTCACCTCTGTTGATCTCAATTTCCTTATTTCTAGAAAATGAAGAGGTAGGACTAAATGGTCTTTAAAGTCACTTTTAAGTCCTAGGAGACCATGATCTTACTTTAGCCAAAATCGTGAAAATGCCACAGTATGAGTCTTCCTGTAGGTCATTATACAAATATGCATTAATATTGTATCCTTTCCCAAAGATAATTTATACCAGGATGATTGTGGCTGCCTAGGTCGACTGGTCATTGCAGAACTCAGAAGCACATTTCAGGCACTGTCTCTGTTACATGACTCAGCTTCTCTCAATTTCCGCTTACTTCAGAACATCAGTGATTATGTCTTAATCATATTTGTATACCACACAGTGTTTGGCGTAGGGTCTTCAATTGAATAAATGCTTAAAAATTGAATAAATGCTTGCCTAATTCAATTAAACTGAATTGAATGCTTGTTGTTGGAATCATTGGTGACTACTTGCAGGAAAACCTTCTGAGTCATTTCTTACTATCACTTCAACCTCCCCCAACACCGTTAACTGAAATAAATCCCCATTCTTATGGCAGGCAAGTGAAGGACTGAGTGCAGAGTGATGTATTCAGTAGACGCTCACCTATCTTAATAGCACCATGACGTCTTCCTTTTGGCTTGGGGGTAACAGTCTTATTATTGGAGTTACAAGTTTTTCAGTTTTAAATTGGTGTGCTCTGGTGCCAAATTTATCCATTTTAAGACATTAACATTAAAATTATCATGCAAGCAAGTGGGAGGATGGCAAGGACTTCACTATTCAGATTTATTTCTTTAACCCCAAACACTCCCATGTGCTCTCAGACAAAAAGCTTGCCTCTAGGTGTGTATAGATATACATAAAAGTCATTCAGGACTTCCATGATGGCTATGATTTTAGGTATGCCAAATCTGGAATTATGTTCTCATAAAAATTGTGTGACGGTGGCTAGTACACAGTAAAACAGCTACTTACTTGGTGGTAAGGATGTAAGTCTTGTGGTTACTGTTTCAGTGATAACTAGGGAGAGAAAAAGAAAGAGATAAAATGGTTTATCCCACAGAAATTTCCTTCCAACCCTGGGCAAGTTGAGGCGGGGGGCAAGCAGGATTATCACCTGCCTTAGTCTGACTACAGTACAGCCAACTTTCACAGTACTGTTTGCTATAGGTCAGAGATGTAACTAGAAATTCTGGCAGCTGGGGTGCGCACACGTGTACGTGTGTGTGTGTGTGCGCGCGCGTAGTCTGTCCCAGTTAGGTACGTTCAGTCCTAGGACAAGGAGAAAGGGGCAGGATGATGGAGGAAGATGGCCCGTTGAGTAAGGAAGCCGTGTCGATGACATTTTTTGGGGCTGGAGGCTCAGTGGGGGAGAGGAAGTGGGAGGCAGTAACCCTGTGCAGTGCAGGAATGACAGACCAGAGTTCTACAAGGAGGAAACAGCCTTAGTGCCCTGGGAATAAGGGCTGGTTAACCACTTTAGTAATGGCTCTGTGTGTAGCACTTATGTTTGGGGAGAAGATATAATTTGGCCTGTGGTGTAACTGAATCTGTGTTATAACACGTCATGTTACATTAGGGTCCAGCTGTTTGGGGTACCTGTGTTTTGTTCTCCTTGGATGTTCTGTCAATGTGACTCATAGCAGCCAGCAAAATAAAACATCTCTGAATGAGGTGTTTAAAGCCCCTTATTCAACAATGGAATCCTATGCTATGCGGGTTTGGCATTGGAAAAGGCCTTACACCTCTTCCCATGACTCACTCTGCCTCTCCAGACTGCTCTGAGCTGCCTTGGCTTAGGCAGGAGGTTGGCACAAAGCCTTTTGTTCCTTTTGCTTCCTCGAGACTTGGAGGCATGAACAGGACACAGCATGTTTCAGCTACAGACAGTGGTGTCTTTAGGGCACATAAATCACTGTGTGCCCTGCCCCCAACATCTATCCAGGAGAAATCGGGTCAAAATGAATAAACAGCACAACCTTGAAGGGGAAATGGAGTCCCAAGAGGGGAATGTACAAAATGAGGGAGGGTAGTGGGAAGTGGACCGTTGGCATCTAAGCCTCAAACTTGCCTCTTTCAGTGATGATTGGGTATGTGTGTGGGGGTGTCTATATATCAGGTCTTTATAAAACTGCCAGTGATTGGAAGCTATCCTTTCTCCATCTTCCTCTTCCTCCTCCTCTTCTTCCTCCTACTGCTGCTGCTGCTACTACTACCATTACTGCTACTAAGTGGTTAGCGTTTATACATCACTTTAAGGCTTGATTCTCATTTGATTCTCACAACAGCCCTGTGACCTAGATACTATTACTTATAGATGACAAAACAGATTGATAGAGGTTATGAGCCTTGCCCAGGGTCCCGCAGTTAGTGACTAGCAGCGTCATGCTGCCTCAGTTGTTCTAGTAGGAGCATGAGATTATACGAATAATAGAAGCAGCTTTTAAAGCTCAGCAAGATGGCTCTCACAAATGGTGACTAGATTGCAGAAAGGGTTTGAGTGCTTTCCAGAAGCAACTCATTGTAGACCTCCTGGGATTCCCTGATATACATTCCACTTCCACTTAAAGAATCTGGTTCCAAAGTGGATAGAGTGATGGACCTTCTGGGAGGAAGACCTGAGTTCAAATCTTGTCTCAGACACTTAATTGTCTGGGCACCCTGGGTAAGTCATTTAATTTCTTTCAATCTCAGTTTTCTTGTCTATAAAATGGGGATACTAATAGCATGTACTTCACAGCATTGTTGTGAGTATCAAATGGGATAACACGCACAAAACACTTTGTAAATTTTAAAACATTATTTAAATTTAAGCTATTTTTTATTATGCTTTCATCTACAGATATTGGAAGATCACAGAAAACAAGAGTTTTCTATTTGATTTACTAAAGGAGACCTTTAAAACAACCCAGAGCATTTCATTTGTTCTGTTTCATGGCATTTCTATGGTATGATCAGTGTTTTCTCTGTGGGATGTTGGCCATTAGAGCATAAGCTCAGAATCTGCTGGTCTTGCCTCTTTCTGTGACTTCAGAGCCTTCTCTCCTGCCTTTCTTGGTTCCATCCATATCATAGCCACCTGAGAGAGAAACAGAGAAACCAGGAAAAGTCATTCCTTTTATTGTTACTCCCCTACTCAAGAACCAATAGAAGCTCCCTATTGCTTCTAGGATAAATCTCAAACTTCTTAGATAAGTGGTAAAAACTCTCCACCATTCAGCTCCCACCTACCTTTTCAGGCTGATTTCACATCATTCACTTTCTTATACACTATGCTGAAGCCAAACTGATCTACAGAATTCCTTTTCCTATATCTCTAACTTTGTACATGCTACCTTCCCCCATGCCTGGCATGACTCCCTCCTCACTTCCTCTTAGAACCTCTATCAACTTTCAAGGTTTAGTTCATATGCCACCCCTCATGGGAAACCTTGCCTGCATCTCCAAGCTGCTAGTGACCTTTCCTTCTTCAAATAATCGCATCTATATTTACCTGTTTACATTTTGTATGTTGTATCCCTCCTCCCTCCCCTTACCCCACTCCCAATGTAAGGTCCTTCATGGAAGGGATTGATTTTTGTTTTGCCTTTGTGCCTGGCACATAGTAGGCACTTTAGAAATGCTTGTTGCTTGGATAATACTGGATCCCTGGAAGAGAGGAGAATCACTAAGCTTTTATGATGTCATTGTTTCTCTGTCTCCTGACTCTGTACATTTTTATTGGTGGTCCTTCATGCTTGGAATGTACTCCCTCCTCATCTCCCTCGCTTGGTTTCTCTCAAGTCTCCGCTAAAGTCCCACCTTTTCCAAGAAGCCTTTCTTGGTCTTCCTGAATACTAATGCCTTCCCTCGGAGATTCCCTCTAACTACCTTGTCTATTTCTTGTGTCCATCTAGTAGTTTGCATCTTGTCCCCTCATTAGAACATGAGCTCCTTGAAGCAAGGGCTGTTTTTTCCATGCTTTGTTCCTCCACCACATAGCACAGTTCATGACACAAAGTAAACACTTAATAAATACTTGTGGGTTGACATATTATGAGGAGTTTTCAACTACCACGTGCAATTCCTAGAGGAGAAAAGAAGATTCTCAACTTTAGGGCCTTGCTAGGATTCCAAAGATTGCATCTAGGGTGATATTTATGCTGTTCAATAAGATAAGAATAACACAGCACAGCATAATAGTACTTAGGATTCTTGTCCTTTGGATAAGAGCTTTTCAGTCAGGGTGTGGGGAGCTTCAAATGCTTATTATTTCCATGGTACAGAAATACATCCTGCCAGAGAAGATGTGGTTTTTGGAAAGGAAGTATATCTACCAATGACATTTGTATGACTATGAGAGATATTCATCAAAGTGATCACCCAGAGGTCCTTTTTAGATGGACCATGATTAATACTGACTGGACCCAAGCTGCTCAAAATATCATATGTGGACCTAACCAGAGCATAGGGATCAAGAGTTCTTTACTCAGAGTTAATGGTCTGGTTTTATTTACCACCACATTATTTCTTTCACCCTTCCCTTCCTTTTCATTCCCTCTGCCACCAGCCTAGATCAGGACTTCATTATTATCTGAACTCCTGTAGCAGCCTCCTAAGTGATCTTTTTTACCTCTAGTGTTTTCCCCACTCCAATTCATTCCATCTTCTCAATTACTCAGTTGGATCTGTGATCTCACTGATGTGAATATTCCTTCCAGTAATGCAGGTCACAACCCATCCATACCTGCCCTTACTGGGTGGCTCTTGTCTATTTCCTCACATTCCGTTAAATTAATCTGCCCAACCCTCATCTCTAATTATGTCACTCCTCAAAAAACCTTAATAACTCTTCATTGCCTACTGAATCAAGTCCCAATGCTTTAGTCTGACATACAGGCCACCCCTTACCCATCCTTCAGCCTTATGTTATGCCACTTCCTTTTCAAGGACTCCTGTCAGATGGTAAATCCAGATAAACTCATCATCCTCGGCTCACACTTTGAGGAAAGCCCTTTATTGATGCTATTTTCTCCACCTGGAGAGAATGCGGCTCTCTAGCTCTTCTATGCTTCCATACTTGTTGAAATCCTGCCTTTCCTTGAAGTCCAGCTCAAATGCTACCTCTTATATGGAGCCTTCTCTGACCTCCAGTCCCCTCGGCCCCACCATGATCTCTCCTTCTTCTGTGAACACTCTGAGCACTTTTTTGCTCTTCCTGAGCGCTAATCACCATCTACCTTGTTTTGCAAAGAGTCTTATCTCCCCTACCACAGTGCAAGTTTCTTGAGGACAGAGACCATCTTATTCATCTCTGTCTCCCATAGTTTGGAGTCAGAAAGCCCAGTATGAACTGAGTTTTGTATTAATAGCTAAATAAAATAAAAAGTGATAAATTATGTTAGATTATGCTATAATTTACGTTATAAACAAGACTGAGGAAAAGATAAGATCAATACTTAGTGAGGATGGAAAGATGACATTTTGTCACCTGTTTCCTATATTCAGATTGAGAAAAACAATAAAAATAGTTAACCAGGAATTGCAAGCCCAGATAAGTAAGGAGGTGTTTGAAGAGTGCCCAGATGCCTTCATGTAGTTCAAGTCACCTGGTCTGAAGGAACTCTGTCTAACAATACTGAAAGAACTTTTGGATGTCAGTCTTGAACTTCTAAAGGTTATTTTTGAGGAATTATGGTGAGTGAGAGAAGGGTTATGGGTTTGGAGGTAGGCAAATATTGCCTCATTTTCCAAAAAAGTTAAGAAACTTTGCCCTTCAAACTATAGGACAGCAAATTTGAGGCTGATTTCTGGGAAAATTCTAGAACAGATTATTAAAGGGGTAGTTTGTCAGCACTTAATGAAGAGGTGATCTCAAAAAATTAACATAGATTCATTAAGAATAAATCATGTCCTAATAATCTCATTAACTGTTTTGATAAGGTTACTAGATGGGTAAGTTATAGAAATGCTCTGAAAGTACCAAATTTCAGTTTTAAAAAGGCATCTAAGGAAGTCTCACATGATTTCCTTGTGGACAATATGGAGAAACACGGACGGAATATAGTTAAGTGGGTTCAGGATTGATTGGTCGATTGGATCCAGAGTGCTGATTAATGAGGAAGTTCTCCAGTGGAATGTCACAGGCATCTAGCCACCTTCCTCCTGTCCTGTTGGATGAAGGCCCATAGTTGGCATGCTAATCCATTCTGGGAAGGGTAGGAAGCCTAGACAGGTACTAAATAAATGAATGACAGAACTGGGATCCAGAAAGAACTCAACAGGTTGAAATGGTGGGCTGAAGCTAGCAAGATGAAATTTAACTGGAATAAATGTATAGTCCTAGATTTAGGATAAAGACAACAATAACCACCTGCCAAAGTATAAGATAGGGAAGCCATGGCCAAAAGGCAGTTTGTATTGAAACACAAACGAAAGAGCCAACCGTGGGTGCTTTAGTGGAATGTGAGGTCAGTATGTCAGCAGTGGCTTGTCGAAAAGAGCCAGCATTGATAGTGTCCACAGTGAACAACAGAGGTGATAGTTCTATTGTACTCTGCCCTTATCAGAACCCAGCTGGAATGAGGGGGTTCAGTTCAGGGTACTACATTTTAAAAGACTCATTGACAAGGAAGAGTGTAGAATGGAGGGCAATAAGCAAGGCAAGAGAACTCAAAATCACATCACATGAGATTGGTTGAAAGAACTGCAACAGGGTGGTACAGTGACTAGAGCTCTGGACCTGGGGCCAGGAAGACCTGAGTTCAGACATGACCTCAGACACTTGTTAGCTGTGTGACTCTGGGCAAGTCATTTAATCTCTATTTGCCTCAGTTTGCTCATCTGTAAAATGGAGATAATTACAGCACTTACCTTGAAGGGTTGTTGTGAGGGTAAAGTGAGATAACATTTGTAAAGTGCTTGGCACACTGGAATGAGCTATGTAAATACTAGCTATTATTATGTTTGTGGGCACCTAGGTGGCTCGGTGGATAGAGTGCTGGGCCCAGCCTGACGTCAGAAAGACTCATCTTCCTGAGTTCAAATCCAGCCTCAGACACTTTTTAGCTATGTGATCCTGGGTAAGTCACTTTACCCTGCTTGCCTCAGTTTCCTTACCTGTAAAATGAGCAGGAGAAGGGAAATGGCAAACTACTCCTGTATCTTTGCTAAGAAAACCCCCCAAAAAGGGGTTATGAAAAGTCAGACATGACCGAACAACAACAACATTATTATGTTTAACCAGGAGAAGGGTTGTTATATGGAAGAGAGATAACATTTGTTATTGGAGGTAATCAAGAGGATGTTTAATCACCCAACATGCTTGGGATGTTCAGCACGGGATTTCTCAATGCTTTGATTAGGATTTGGACAGGCCTTTGAGGTTTCTTTCAGTCCCAAGATTCCATGACTCTATATTCTCCCTTTACTCAGTTTGTTGTCTATTTTGGCTCTTCCACCATGGAATACGTTCCTCTACTGAAGCCCTTTCCTTAGAAGAATCTTTGGCTCACTCTCTTGCCCTTCTTCACCTAAAACCAGGCCCATGGAAAGATAGGCATCAGAAGAATTCTATTCAGCCTTTAGAAAGGCAGACCCTGACCAACTAACTGTACCATCTCTACTCATTATGTTTTCTCAGAGACAGCCTACCTGCAGGCTAAGAAGGAGGCACCGCAGAACAAATTTGGGCTGCATCTGAAATGCCGCAGAAATTATGTATCCCAGGGCCAAGAGGAGGAGCTCAATAAACAGAATAATTGATTCTAGTCTAATTAAAAGGCCATTCTTGACTTGTGACTTGAACTGATTTCCAGAAATATCATGTATAATTTATGCCATGCAAATTTATATGGAATGCAACACTTTTTCTAGAATCCTTCAATCCTAATTGAGAGCCCTTCTTTAATAAACTGATCTTTAGCTATGGACTAATGGCTATTTTCCAGAGGTAGGCATTTCATTGCCCTTAGAGGCTGTTGGGGGCAAACAATGAGGTTATTTTCTATTCTGTGGAATGATGTCACAAAATGGAGGGCTCCTGGTGTAGTGGAAAGAGTTCTGGGCCTGGTCACATAGACATGGGTACAAATTCCAGGTTTGACATTTATTAGCTATGTGACCTTGGGCAAGGAAGGCCCTTAACCTCGATGTATCTCTAGAAACTCCCTAGGGTCCAACCTTAAGATTGGAAAGGACATTAAGAGACCATTTAGTACAATCTCCTCATTTTACAGGTGAGGAAACTGAGTTATGAAGAAGTGATGGGACTTGCTTGAGGTCACGTGGATAGTGTCAGAGGAGGAACTTATTTATTAAGTCCCAAATGATATTTTTTGGAGAAGGTAAAGGCGTGTGTGTGTGTGTGTGTGTGTGTGTGTGTGTGTGTATGTGCATCCAAGTCTAAGGCTTTACCTTTACACTCCATTGTCTCTCTTCACTCACTATTTGCTGCGGTTTTGGAATTTCTGAGACGTGTCAAGGGCGAGATTGTGGGAAGCATATGTGTCTTCCAAGAAGCTGAATCAGTCAATCTCTGACCAAAGCCCATACCATTGGGTAGAGGAACAGCTGACTAGAAGATCTGCAGTTGGAACTCTCTCTCCACTCTCTTCCCCATGTTCAAATCCAGGGATATATATGGTCATTGAACCCATAGGCTATGTCATATTTCCATAGCTTTTCTTAGGTCTAACTTTGGAGTCTTATGGATTTTAGGAAGACTGTGCATGGATTCAAAGCTTGGGCAGGGGCCATGTATGTACCTTTCCTTCTCCCTAACCCCCATCCCATCTCGTAGGAGATGCCTTTGCTCGCATCTTCATAAGGTCTGTTTCAGAATGAATATTTTTAAACTGCCATACTGGCAGACCTTAGAAATCAAGTTATGAAACCCCCTAGGATGAAAGAATGAGCCTCTTCAGCAGATCCAAGGATGTATATTTTAGTTCCATTGGGATAGTCTAATTAAGAATTACTTGGGATAAAAAAAGCCCTAAATTTGAAGTACCAGCTCTTTCCTTTACTAACTGTGAGACTCTGATCAAGTCATTTAACCCATCTGAGCCTCAGTTTCCTCATTTACAAAACAAGGATAGGAATACTTGCATTGCTGACTGCCAGGGTGCTTTGTAAACTTTTAAAGTGTTATATAAAATGATCTCATTAGAAACAGTATCACTGTTGAGCAGTTCTGTAGCTATTTATTATGAGGCAGATATGTTTTATATGTGATATGTTTTTAATATTTGCAAATACCTAGGGACATTTTCTTACAACATAAAACCGTTTGGGTCCATTTGCAAGGGCTGTCATTTTCTGTTTTGTGGAAATAAAATATTTTTAGGTAAATCACTGTTAAAACTGCTCTCATGATTGATCTCTAATACAAAAACAAGGGATGAGTACAGGGCCTGGAGTTAGGAAGATTCGTCTTCGTGAATTCAAATCCAGCCTCAGACACTCATGAAAGTCACTTAACCCTGGCCAAGTCACTTAACCCTGTTTGCCTCAGTTTCCTCATCTGTAAAATGAGCTGGAGAAGGAAATGGCAAACATTCCACTATCTTTGACAAGAAAACCCTAAATAGAGTCACAAAAAGTTAGACACGGACTGAAATGACTCCACAACAATAAACAGGCAGGGACAACTGGGGAGTGTCAATGGATTATAAGTGATCTTAATGATAGGAGGTGAGAGGTAGCATGGAGCATTGGATAAGGACCACAGCCTTGGAGTCAGGAGAAAGCAGAGATCAAATTTAGTCTCCGACATTTACTGACTGACCATAAACATGTAATTCAACCTTTCTCAGGCTCATTTTCCTCATTGGTAAGGTGGAGTTGAATACCTACCTGATAGAGATATCATGAAGACCAAATGAGGTAATATATCTAAAGGAACTTTGCAAACCTTGAAGGGCTATATAGATGTAATTTTGTTCTTATGACACCTAACAATCAGAAGAGGAGGAGAATCTACATGTTTTTCTCCTTCAGTCTTTATTTTTGGGAACGAATGTCTCTATTTTTTGCTAAAGGCTTAGAAAGGTTGTGTGTATTTTGTACAATTCTCATTCCTCCATGATCTATATACACTGCTAAATTTTAAAACCAAAGAACAATATATACAGATGTGTCCTGGTAAATGTTTTAACAACCAGTTCTCTGAAAAAAAAAACAACCCAAAACGAAAATGAACACACAACAGACTCACAAGTTTGATCTGCATTATTTATAATTCTCCATCACTTTCTTCTGTGTGGACAAGCAAGGAAACAATAAATCAAGCCCCGATTTGTAGCATTTGCTTATTTCTAAGGTATAAATGCTCATATTGAAGATTTAACAGTTAGCTCCCTCAATATGTATATATGTGTCTAATCTATATTTATACACACATGTGTGTATGTGTATGCATGTATACTACATATATGTATACATATATACAATATACATATGTGTATATACGTACACACACGTACACACACACATATATACACCAAACAACCTAGGATTGAATAATAGTAATTATCATTTAAGGTTTGCAAAATACTTTCCTTTATCTCATTTGATGTTCACAGCAACTTTGTGAAGTAGGTGCTACTATTATCGCTATTTTACAATTGAGGAAACTGAGATTCAGAGAGGCCAAGTGATTTGCCCGGTCATATCAGAGGGGGAGTTTGAACTCAGGTCTTCCTGACTCCAGGCCTGGCACTCCATCCACTGAGCCACCTAGCTGCTCCTCTACTGGGAGGTCATCAAGCAAAGGCTAGATGACTGCTTGTCAGAAATGTTGAGAGAATTTTTTTTCAGGTATAGGTTGGATTAAGTGGCTGCTGAAGTCCTTTCCAACTGTGACACAATTTAAGATGAAATTCAAATTCATTAACTTTTGAGTGGCAGTTGGATAGCACAGAACAGATTAATTGGGTTCACTGAAGGTGATAACACTAGGGGCAAAGGTCATTTCAAAAAGAAGCAGTCATACCCAAAGTCTTGGATCTTCAGCAGGATGTGATGTCTGACTACCCTCAGGCTGGGGGACAATGATTGCTATATGGTCTTTTTTCTTTTAGATTTTTAAGACCATGGTACCACAGGGATTAGGGGCTGGGGAAAAGGGAGGGAGAAGCCTGTGTAGGCAGGTCAGTGCCAGGCCAGAGGTAAAAGCTCATTGGATCAGGTAGCATTTTACAAAAGAATTAAGCCAACCAACACTTTGGGGCTTGAAATACATTGAGAGAACCACTAGAAACTTACTTCTGCTGGAGGTCTGGGGATATGAAATATCCTTAAAGAGAGGATTTTTTTGTTGTTGTTGTGTTGTTTCAGTTGTGTCCAACTCTCCATGACCCCATTTGGGTTGTTCTTGTCAAAGATACTGGAGGGGTTTGCCATTTCCTTCTTCAACTCATTTTACAGATGAAGAAACTGAGGTAAACAGAGTTAAGTGACTTGCCCAAAGGTCTGGTTCCACATTTGAATTTGGGTCCTTTTGACTCCAGGGCTGGCAATTTTAGAGCAAAAATCAAGGAAATTTAAACCCATTTTCATATCTCCGGAATAGAATATAAGCTTACTTAGGGCAGGACAGATTCATTTTTTTATCTTTATATTCTTAACACCTAGAATACTATCCTGCAAATGGTGAGGCTCAAAAACTATTTGTGGACTTGCATTAGATGCTTCTGCTTGTCTGATGCCACAGCAAATGCACTTTTACAACTTGAGCCCAAATCTGGCATTAGACATAAGATGCAGCTCTAAAGACTATCGCTGGTTGTTTCTTATTTCACTGTAATTGTATCCTTCCAAGGATTCAGACTCCAGCTTGAAGCAGACCCACTCATTTTTGTTGTCCCCATTGAACATCTCGCCATTTTCTTCAGAAACCTCTGCTGTGGCTGGTGTCTCTGAAGCATATTCACCAAGAAATACACACCCAATCATGGTAGAATTCTGAGTCTAACTTGTACTCTGTTTCTAAAGGAGACTGTTCCAACATGGAAGGAATGATTTTGCCTTTCAAAGGAACTTTTAAAAAAATTATTTCTGATGTTTCCTGAACCCATGAATATATCCAATCCAACTGTTTCTTAAGCTTCTGCTTAAGAAAAATGGAAAGAGGTAAGAGGAAAGTGCCCTAGTCCTGCGTGAAGTTAGCGATTTGGCAAATAATTAATTTCATCCAGGAGAGGCAGGGCAGCACGGTGAGAATAACATTGGATTTGGAGGCAGAAGATTTGGGTTCCTGTCCTGCTACTTATTATAGCTGAGTGACCTAGGAGAAGTCACTTAATGTCTTTTTCCTCCTCTGTAAAAGAATGGTAAAAACAATACCTGCCCTGCTTACCTTTTAGTATTGTCAGCTTGGGGGCAGAAGCTGAGGGATTTAATTTAACCCAAATAGAGGAGCTCAGCTAGAGAAGTTATGATGGGACTCAACAGTTGGTGGGTTGGAGTCTATTCTGGACAATAGCGTGAGTCATGATTGTTCTAACAAGTCCCATTTATGTTAGGACCCCCCAGGGTGCCATTTAGCATTTATGTGCCTATGCCTCCTGAGATACTCCAGGAATATTTTTAAGAGGCACATAGTTAGGAATGTAAAGATTATAGATTTAGAGATGGAAGGGACTTTGAAAGTCATCAAGTCCAACTATACGGTATCATTTTACAGATGAAGAAACTGAGGCCCAGAAACATTAAATTACTTGCTGAAGAACATATAAGTTGTGATCTGACATCAGATCAGTACTCTTGTCAACTAAGCAATGCTACTTTCCTATGAAAAGGGTAAATTTTATGCTTTGGGAAATCATACCAAAAGATCTGGCTGCCAGAGCACATTCTGACCTCTGCTTAGGCACTGGGGGTTCATTCACTAGCTTCCCCCACTTGTCTCCCCAATCGGATGATCCTAGCTATGAGCTTTAGCCAGATTAGGCTGACTTAGAGCTGAAAGGGAGCTCAGAGGTTATCTCATTCACTCCCTTTATTTTAAAAATTAGGAAATCGAAGCTAATAAAGGTTAAGTGGCAGAGGTCAGATTCAAACCTAGAACTTTTAACTCCAGAGCAGCAGTCTGACCAATAGACCAGACTGCCTTCTAATTAAACAAAACAAAATCCAATTTGTACCTTGATGAGCTATTTCCTCTACCAGCATTAGCAGACTATGCCGATAATAACAATAGCTTACAGTCAATATAAACTTAAGGTTTATAAAACATTTATATACATTGGGAGAATCTCAAATCAGATTTTCCAAACAAAGGACTTACCTAGATTTCCTGAAGGAATGGAGAACCTCTTTAGATGAAACCCCCCTCTCTCCTCCCCTGATGTTTTCTTCTTCTAAAAATGTGCAGCGAACACTTTTTATCCCGCCCCAGCAAAGGTGTGTTATGGCTGAGTGATCTTTGAAATATGCTGGCTTCTCTCCCCCTCCTCCCCCTTTTTTCTTTCAGTAACTCTGCTCCCAAACAAGTCCTGACAAAGGTGTGGCATGGTTTACAGCTTCACTCCACCCTTCCAATTATCTGACACTTGCTGGATACAACTGGCAAAAAAAAAATCTGCCCTCAGGAATCAAACTTTATAGAGCTCCTTCCTCATTGCTTCGGTAGATTAATTTTTTGGGGGGCTCGAAGACGAAAAGGAACAAAAGTTCAGTATAAAGGAATTGACTGGGAGTTGTCCTCCTCTCTCTCCTGTAGCCTACCTTAAATACTACCACAGTTTGGGATCGATCCTACATCCTATGTCTAGCTTTGCCCTGAGCTCCAGCCTATGGTGCCAGGGGTGGGCTCAGGTTGGCAGGGGACAGGAACAAAAGGCCTCAGGCAAATTGAAATTTGAGATGTTGTATTCAAGTCTTCCTTCTTCTTTCTGTCTATTCCACTCCCCTCCTACCTTGGCCCAGGTCCTCTCCTGCTGCCCCAGATCCTTCAGTCAGCAAGGAAAGCACCTTGCCAAATTCATTAACACTTAGGGGTAGAGACTTAATATATTAATCAAATCTGCCAGGAAGACTTAGGTTGTTGGGGTTTGTTTTTTTTCAGTAGAATAGAGAGGGCAATCCTGAGGCAAAAGGAATATCAGCTCTGCTGGTGGGATTTCAAACATTTTGGCACCTGGATGGGAGGAAGATTTTGGGATGAGGCAGATTTTCTTGGTAGTCTGAAGATCATGGTGCTAGCTGCTCTAGCAACATCAAAGTACATTTGTGTGTCATTGCAGACCCTTCAATACTGGAGGTTTCTTTTGGGGGTGTTGCTGACTTGCCATGGGGATGGATTTGGCCAATTCCAAGTAGTTCCAACAAAAGCGTAGATCAGAGGATCTTAGTCTGAGATCTATAGACACCTTTGGGTTCATGAATCAGGATAGAAAAAAATTTACATCTTTATTTTCATGGACTTCAAACTGAAATGTAGCATTTTCTTCAGTTATTTAAAAACATGATTCTGAGAAGGGGTCCATAGACTTCACCAGACTACCAAAGTGGTCCATGATACAAAAAGGTCAAGAACTTCTAGCTTAGATAGAAATAGGTCTTAGAAGACCGTTCTCCCCATCCCTCTCTCCTCAATAGCTCAGAATTATTTGAGGAGGGTGAAAACTAAACCTTGAAGTAGCCATGACTGACCCCCTAAGCCATTAGACATTTGCAGTTTAGATTTACAACACTGAGATGTCCTAGAGGAATTCTGGGATCCTGGAAGGGATAGACAGTGTCCTTTCAACAGTATGGCACTTATGTGAAGGTCTGCTCTGTGCTGTAGTGAGCTCCCAGTAGCAACTCTGACCCATCTTGGCACAGGGAAAAGCAGTCAGGCACTATGTGCTTCCCTTTTACCCCACATCTTCCCCTCCCCCCTCCCACAGCCTTGATTGTCTTATCTCTAAAATGAAAATAATAATACTTGCACACGGCTGTTGTGAAAATCAAAAGAGAAAATATATGATGACACTTTCCAAACTTTACAATGGTATGTAAAAGTAAGCTATTTTATTATTATCGGTATTAATTTCCATCATTAGCCCTGTTCTTAGACAATTGGCCCACAGCTTTCAGAAAAATTCACTACAGTCCCTAGACACTGAGCTCAGGCTCACAGAATCACAGAATCTTGGAGTTGGAAGGGAATACAAATGGCATCTCAACAAGAATCCTCTTTGCAATCTCCCCCACAAAGCAGGCATCTGGCCTTTGTTGGAGGCCTTCTGCTTCAAAGGAGCTCCCTACCTTCTGAGGCAAGTTGTTGTGTTTTTGGACAGTGCTCATCCTTAGGAAGGTTTCCCTAACATTAAACCTAAATCTGCCTCTTTGCACTCATGGCCCAGTATTTCTAGTCTATCCTCTGGGACCGATAGAACAAGATAAATCCCTCTTCCATAGGATGCCTTTTCAAATACTTGAAGGCAGCTCAGTGCTTCCCATCTCCTCCCCACAAACGTTTGCTTCTTTAGACCAAACAGAATCATATCATTGTAGAATTTTAGAGTAGGAAGGAACCACAGCATGCATCTTTTCCAACCAGATACCGAAAGGAATAGCCACTAAAACTTAGCCAACAAGTGGTCACCTAGCCTCCTCCTGAAGACTTTCAATAAGGGAAGGGAACCCACTGCTTTCTGAGGCACCAAATTCCATTTATAGACAGCTCTAATGATTAAAATGGTTTTCCTGGAATTGAGCCTAAATCGGACTCTTTGCAGCTTTTAATAATTGCTCCTGGTTTTGCTGTCTGGGGCCAAAGAGAGGTCTAGTTCCTCTTTCATGTGACAGCTGTTCAAAAATTCTTAGACAACTATTATATACTTCTGGAACATTTTCATTTCTAAGCTAAACATCCTCTGTTCCTTCAAATCATCCTCATATGGCAATTTTCTGAATCCCTAGGGAGGCACTATGTGCCTTCGTGCTCTTTCCTTCGGTAGGAAATGTCAGGGTGGGAGCATTTGGCCACTGAATTCCCTCCTTACCGGGTCATTAGGGTCAAATAATATAATGTAAGTAAAGCACTCTGCAGACTTCTGAGTACTATAGAAATGTCAATGGTCCCATCATCCTCATGGCAGCACAGAGTAGAATCATTGGTGATATATTGTGGAGAACCCATTGGCACCTTCCAGGTCTTAGGGCCAGAATATGAGCTTATTATCTACAACTTCTGGCTATTTCTAAACCATGCTGCCTTCTTCATTATCCTTTTCTCATCTTCCTTATCCTTTCCTCACCAGAACCTCGAACAATGCCCACGGGATCCTGCTGGCAAGCTTTTGCCTTATTGTGCCTGGCACCAGGCCTCCACATCGATTCCCAGCCATTTCCAAACCATTCTGCCCAAGCATGTACCCTGACCCTTTTCTGGCTCCCCTTTATGTGTTGTCATGCCATTAGAATATAAACTCCTTGAGGGCAGAGATTGCCCTCTTATATTTGTGTCCCCAGCATTCCACATGAAGCCTGGTACATAGTTAGTGCTTAATAAATGCTTTATCTTGTGATGGAATACTACTACTGTGCTGTGAGAAATGATGAGCACGTTGATTTTATTTTTTGTTTTGTTTTGTTTGAGCAGGTTGAGTTTAGAAAAACATGGAAAGACTTGCGTGAAATAATGAAGAGTGAAATGAGCAGAACCAGGAGAAGAACATTGGGTACAACAATAGCAATATTGTTCAAAGAATAACTGAGGCTAAGCTATTCTGAGAATCATAAATATTGAAATCAACTACCAAGGAAGGTGAATGGAAGGAAGGTGCTACCCACCTCCAGAAAAAGAACTGATAAAGAGAAGTATGCATAGTATGGTTTTACACACACACACACACACACACACACACACACATACACATACACACATGCCTATATATCTCTATCTCTATCTCTGTCTATATGTGGCAAATGGTGGTCTTCCTTAGTGCAGGGTAGGGAGGGAGGGAAAGAGGGAGATAGCTTAGAACTCAGAATATAACAAAAAAAATCAAATTTAAAAAATAAACGCTTTATCATTCAGCATTCAACTTGGTGCTTTGATGGATTTGTAATTTCATCGGGGGCATGCTGCCTCCATTGACATGAGATTCATGTATGTGTTTTTCCACAAATCCCCCTTGAAGGACGTAGCCAATGTGCTGAAGGTCTTTCTGTGATTCTTTTGGTAGCACGGGGTTGCCAATGTACCACTCAGACTGTCCATTTTTATATATTCTAAGTAAGTTGTAAACTTTAAAGCCCGCTAATTTAAGTCAATGATTATGTCTTTCATATGCTTTCTTAGGTACGAATCACTGTTTGGTAACAAGCTTCAACCTACTTACACCTGCTATGTGACTTTCCATTGTCACCTGAGATATAATTTTAATTCTTCTGACAGCATGGTGAGCCATGATTTATAGCCATATACCTTCCCTGGGAGAATATTAGTGAAAAACAGATGGCATTTAATAGTAGCTAATATGGTGTTTATTATGTGCCAGGCACTGGGCTAAGTGCTTTATGTTGATTATTTCTTTTGATTCTCACAACAACCCTGGGAGGTAGTTGCTATTATTTCCATCTTACAGATGAGGAGGCAAATAGGGGCTGAGTGGCTTGTCCAGGGTCACACAGCTAGAAAGTATCTGATGCTATAGTTGAACTCGGGTCTTTCTGATTTCATGCACAGGGCTCTGTCCACTATGCCACCTAGCTGAAAGCATGGCACAGTTTCCCAAATGCAATCTAGACAATCCCTTTTCCTACCTGATTCCAGCTCCACAGATTATTATTGACTTGCTGAGCCTATCCAAGGTACATCTACTGATGAGCTAAGCATCTTTGTCACTCAGGAGTCATGGACCAACTTGTGCAGGAGATAAGGATCAGTCAGAAGGGCCCGAGGGAAAGATGCCTTTTTGGGAAAGAGGATTTTGTGGATTGAGAGCTGAAAGGGACCTCTGAGACTGTCTAGTATAACTTCCTGAGGGAGTAAACTTCAGAGGCAGATTTGAATCCAGATCCTCTGACTTCAGAGCCAGTATTCTTTCCATGGTTCCTCCTAAGAGAGAATGGACTACATTGTGACTGGAAGAAGTACAATTATGAAGCCAGAAGGGTTCATGAGCTAATTGTATTCGAGAGGTTAGGCAGGAGGCAGGAAAGGAGATCCCAGCAGTTGTTCAATATCGGATATACTCATATCCTCAGACAAAGAGGACTCACCAGAAAGGGGAGTAGTAGCCATCAGTGAGATCACAATTTACCTTGTATAATTTCTTTCCCTAAGTTAGCATTCTTTGGTCAGAGTAACCTAGCTAGCCTTCCACCTTCTGGCCCCATTGCTTCAGAGTCATCACAGTCCCAGAGGCTATCCCCCCTCCTTACAACTCCTCTCCAGAACTTGAGGCTGTTTAGTTCTGGCCCAGATAACTGTCTGTCTGCAGTGATGACCCTAGATCTACACCCTAACGTGCTAAGTCAATAGGCTGCCTATTTCACTACTCCTCAGTCCAAATCACAGGCTTTTCATTACACTTGGTCTTTCTAGTATTATCAGGTCTATCTCTTTTGAGGGATTGTAGATCTCCTTCAGGAGGCCTTGGGAACATCCTGGGTCTTGGTATCATCACTGAAATGTCATCTAAAAGAGAGAACATCTAGATATCCTCAGAGGAGCTCTCCATTTGGACTCAGCAGGAAGTCTTCCCTGATAAGTTACCACCTCTGGTGAGCATATTTCTCTGTTTCATTCCTCCTTTGACACTCCTAACCCGAGGGCTGTGAAATAGAATTATCTCTGTGGCTGCACTAATCAAGGAATTGAGTACAGGAGTATGTATGAGTGACTTCTTGTTAAAGGAAAGCCCTGAAGGCTGTGTTTTGTTCTATCAAGTGAAATGCTTTTCTTAAATCAATTTGCAATAAATGTAGCAGGAACTTGTATTTTCTATACCTGCCAATCACATGACTCTAAAGATTTGATCTGTGGTAGAAAAATCCTTTGCTGAAACTTGAATATTCCATTCTCCTATTTTCATCAAGGATACCCTCAATACACATATGTTGTTCAGACATTTTCAGTCATGTCTGGCCCTTCGTGACTCTACTTGGGGTTTTCTTGGTAAAGATACTAGAGTGGTTTGTCATTTCCTTCTCTAGCTCATTTTACAGGTGAAGAAATTGAGGCAAACTAGATTAAGTGATTTGCCCACAGTCGCACAGCTAGTAAGTGTCTGAGGCTGGATTTGAACTCAAGATGAGTTTCCCTGACTCCAGGCCTGGCTCTCTATCCACTATGCCACCTAGTCACTCACAATATGTGTATCATCCTTGTCATAGAGATTTTATGAGAAAGTAGATACAAGGGATTGTAGTGATTGACCTCCTCTCAAATACCCCTTTTGGGTAATAATATTTTCCAGTACGTTTTCTCGTCTTCTTGTTATTTTCTCCTCCCTGAGCTATGTTAGGAAGACATCCATCAATGTTTTCAAAATTTTATCACTTCCAAGTGAACTTCCTCTGTCTGTACTTGATCAGCACTGAATACAGAGTCTAGTACATAGTAAGCTGCTAATAAATGCTTTTTTCATTCATTCATTCATTCATAATTCTTTAATTCAGTCATCTGGTTCACCATCTCTTCCTAAGAGGGACAATGGGTACACACACAGATGCTAGAGTTCAAATGTGATAGGTCCACAGTCAGTAATGATGAAAATAGGTCATTATTAAAATGCTGATGAATGTTTCATTTTTTTGTCTTTTACTATTCTTCCAATTTCATCCCTAAACTGTGGCCCATTACTGAAGCTCCTGCTGACCAGATTCAAAATTTGTAGGCTCGATAACAATCTTAAGACTCATTTTATTCATATCCAGAAACATGAGAACCTTGCTCGCATTTCTCAAAGTCACAGACCCTACAAGAAACTGAGGCTACCAAGCATTGCACCAAACCCAGGAGATCATTGGAATTAGGAAATCTTATCTGCAGATTGGCACCTGCCTTGCAATTTATAGTCTTAAAGAGTTACCTTGGGCAATGGAAAGTTAAGTGCCCTGGAACTCGACCAGAGCGGGACTTGACCAGAGTCTCTTTGCCAATTTGTGTTAGACCTGGGGCTTAAACCCAGACCTTTCGGACTCTGAGGCCAGCTCTCTAGCCATCATTCCTACATATGCCTCTCAGGCATTGAAATCATGAGGATTTATTAAAAGGCATATAAAGAACACAGAAGGGACTGATAGCTTAACCTTGTTGACAAGGGAACAGTTTTAATTCACCTTCTAGTTCACTTAATCTTTCTCTCTCCTTTTGATTACATAGTTTGTGAAACAAGTGACACTGACTAGTCAAGTCTCTGCTGCATTCGTGAGTACTGCAGGGTACAAGGGGATGGTTCCATTTCAGCTACACTCCCCTTTTCTCTGTGGTCTGTACATCCCTTGCCTTTATTCCCTGCCTTCATCCTGGCTCCTAGTACCACCGCTGCCTTTGCCGTTGTTTCCTTTGAGCACAGTCCTTCAATACTTAGCTTGACCAGGCACCTCCTTTCCACTTGACCAGTAGCTTTCTGGCCTCTCTGCCTGGATATCCTGTTGGCACCTCAAACGTGACATGTCCAAAATGGAACTCATCATCTTTTCCCCTAGATCTGCCCTTCTTCTAAAGTGTACTGTTTTTGTTGAAGGTACCATCATCTTCCTAGTTATTTAGGTCCATAGATTTAGAGTCACCCTTAATTTTTCCTTCCGCTTTTCTGTCCTTAGCTAATCAGTTGCCAAGTTCTATAGAGTCTACTTACCCTTCATCTCTCACATCTCCATTCATAGGGCCACAATGCTGGTTCAGACCCTCATTGCCTTTCTTCTAGAAATGTAATAGTGACTTCATTGGTCTCCCTGATTCCATTCTCTCCCCTTCTCTAATTTATCTTCTATACAGCTATCAAAATAATCTTCCTAAGGCCCAGACCTGACCCTGTCAATTAATTCTCTGCTCAAAAATCTTCAGTGCTCCCAGATTGCCTTTTGGATAAAATATGGACTCCTTCTCTTGGCATTTTAGACTCTTCAGAATCTGGCTCCAATCTTGCCTTGTCAGGCTATTTTCTATTACTCCTCGCGCACTCTACGTTCCAGCCAAATTGACTCAATAGCTCTTCCCTCCATCCGACATTCTTTCCTTTCCTCTGTGTGCTAATAAGTCAGACTCCACACCTGAAATGCCTTCCTTCTTCAGCTCTCCTTTTCAGAATCATTCCCTTCTCAGATCCGGTGTCTTACCCCCTGTGAAGCCTCTCATGATTCCCCGGGTGTTAGTGTACTTTCTCTCCTTTCCTTCTCTGTGTACAAGTAGCAACCTCCCAGTCAAATGTCAGCTTCTTGAGGGAAGGGACTGCTTTGTTTTTGCCCTTGCAAATCCAGGCCTAGCATGGTAGAAGGAATGACACCATGCTGTAATGGAAAGAACACTGATTTTGTAGTCGTAGAAGCTGGGTTAGAATTCTATCTCTGTTAGTTACTGTTTGTGTGACCTTGGACAAATCACTTAAGTTTCTCTGTGCTTCAGTTTCCTCCTCTATGAAATGAAGGAATTCTTTTAGATGTTCTCTGAGCTTTCTTCTAGCTCTAAATCTATGATCATCAGTTTCACATCCAATGATTTTTTTTTATTTGTATGGCATGACCACTCAATCCTGGGTAGCCAGATGTTAAATTTTGAACAGGTCCACATGCCCTCCTTTCTGGATCACTATGGTCATAGAGTTTTTATTTTATTTTTTTAATTTTGGTAACCATCAGTAACCATTCAAATACACCAAAAAGAAAAAAAGCTTACTGTTCATAGAATATTGAGTTTATCTTTTAAGAGTATATATTAATAAGATGGTAACAAAATATCCAACTGCTTCTAAGCCCCTTTCTGAATTCTTTATTGTGAAGTCTTTCAGATTTTGTTGCTTAATTATTTTTAACATAATTATGTTCACTATTTATTTTTTATTTCTGCTTTCTTGTCTTTTCACCACCCATGCGTCTTCTTTCTTTCTTTCTTTCTATTCTTTCTATTTGTCATTTCTTATTGTGTAATGCTATTCCATTATACTTACATGCTACAATTTGTTCAGCTGTTTATTCTCATATCATTGGACATATGGGTTGTGGTTAGGTTTTTGCAATAAGGAATATTTTTGTACAGATAAGTCTTTTAAAAACACACATGAACATCTTAGAATATAACATTAAAGAATATGAATGGTTTTGGTCACATGATTTTTTGCTGTGCTCTATATGCACGTTTCCTTAGATTCATAGTCAATTCAATTTAGGTAAATTCAATATATGTGCAACTACAGTGTTTAATTTGCGCAGAGAATGTTGGACAAAATTATCTCCAGCATCCTTTCTAGCTCTTTCAGTTTCCATGTTTCTATTGTATCAAGTGAAGTCTATCTGTGTTCACTTTGCTACATAAATAAGGAAAACTACTGTATTGTACTACAAACCTGAGAATAACATATAGCTGAATAAAGCAAGGTTCCTTATGACCAAGGAAATAAGAAAAAGTCTCATAGGTAAAATAAGACTTCAACAGTTACAAATTATAGTAAACACGTAAGAAAGGTACAGTATATTATTATACATCAGAGGAGAGAGAGCTCTCTCTCCCTGTAACATGACGTTAATTATGCCTTTAATATTTACCTTGCAGGGTTAATATAGGGAAAGTGCTTTGTAAACCTTAAAACAGTATAGGTGTGATTTGCAATTATTAATTAATTTTAAGGTCCACCTGTTACAATGGAGTAGTTAGAATGTTAAATTTGTATTCATAAGAAGTTTGAAAATAAAGATCTCAGGAAAAAAAAAACCCACTTAGCAACCCTTGTCTTGGCTAAAATGAAGAAGCCGACAGATGGATTTGGGAAATAGCAGTGACTAAGATACCGGAAAGGTGGTTCTTGCTTTTTGATTGAGGAGCTGTACCGATGAGTCACGTTCATCAGTTTTTGACTGATGGCCCGGAAGGAAGATTTCTTTAAAAGGCAACCCGGGGTAAAATATCCACCCAATGGTGAGTCCGTATTAACTTGGGGATGACTTTAGGGAAGGAATGTCTGTGGGAATCCGTGAACCAGCTTCAGAATCTTTGCCTCCAAGCTATTTGTCACGTGGAGCTCAGCTTGGTGGCACGCAATTAAAAGTTTTCCTTTTTATGGGGCAAAGTGAACACAGGTGGACTTCACTTGACATGATAAGAGCATGGAAGCTGAGAGAGCTGGAAAGAATGGTGGAGATCTTCTAGTCCAGTCTCCTTATTTTTTAACTGAGGAAACAGATTTAGAGAGGAGTGATACCTTGCTCAAAATGACCCAGGCAGTGAGTGGCAAAGTGGAGATTTGAACCCACTTCAAATCCAGTTCTCTTTTCACTCTGCTCTAAGGGATCATAGCTGTAGGGTGGGAAGAAGAAACACAAGAGGTCATCTAGTCCAAGTTCCTCATTTTACAGATGAATAAATACATAGGGATATAAAATGACTGGGCATGTAGAGATCAGCTAACAAGCAAAGCTAAGATTTGAGACCAGTCATCTGACTCTAAATCCAATGTTCTTTCCGACACACTGATTCATACTTGCAAAATAAATTGGATTGGATTATCCCCCCAAAATATGTGATCCAAAATTCTGGTTATCAAAGCATATTTTTAATGTTGAAGAAGACAGCTAAAAAAATATTATGGGGAATCCTTTTGTAAAGTGAAGAGTCATCACTAATTCAAGTTGTTTTTTTAGTAAATCCACCTTTTTCTAGTATTAATGAGACTTAAATAAGAGATGTAGCAAATAGATTTCTATCCATTCCCTAATCCTCCCACAAGGCATTATTATCACTCTTGGTAGTTATGGAAAAGTAGTTTTGGCCAGAGCTGTTACAGCTTTGGGATTAAACGTTAGCTTTTCTTTTCCCAAAAGTCAATGAGAGGTAACTCATCTTCCTGAGTTCAAATCTGGCTTTAGACATTTACTAGTCACTTAACCTTTTTTGCCTCAGTTTCCTCATCTGTAAAATGATCTGGAGAAGGAAATGGCAAACCACTCCAGTATCTCTGCCAAGAAAACCCCAAATGGGGACACAAAGAGTTGGACATGACTGCAATGACTGGAAACCAAAGATCAAGTGAGAGAGATTAAAAAAAAACTTGATTTTTTTCCTTTGTAATGAGAGAAATCTATTATCCAAGATAATCATTCCAACATTTTGAATGGTTGGTAAATGCACTAGGACTTTTAAAATGACCGTGCTTAATTATAGCAACTATTAAAGATAACAACCTCAATATTTGAATATGTTGAGGTATCATTAGTCTGGGTACTCTTTCCATGAATGAAGATCACTGTCCTTCTATTTGACAGCTGTCTATTAAGCACCAACTTTATGAAAGGCTTTCATGACCCATGAAAAAAATTCACCTTGAGGTCAACCTAATGACAAACCCTACTAAATGTAGCTAGTTGGGTGCTCCAATGATAGGCGCACAATCTCTCAACAGACCTATATGTCAAATGATCAAGTCAACGAGCCAACAAGCATTTATTAAATGCTTATTATTTGCCAGACACTGGGTTACGAGTTAAGGATACAAAGAAAGGCAAAATCTGACTTCAAGGAGTTTACATTTTAATTGGGAAGACAACATATAAACAATAATAATAGCTCACATTTATATAGCTCTTATTATGTGCCAGGCACCATGCTAAGTGCTTCATAATTACTATCACATTTGATCCTCACAACCCGGGGAGATAGATGATATTATTATCCCCATTTTACAATAAGGAAACTGAGGCAAACAGAGGTTAAGTGGCTTGCCCAGCGTCACCCAGCTAGTAAGTATCTGAGGCTGCATTTGAACTTAGGCCTTTCTGACATTAGGGTAGGCGCTGAGCCATTGTGGCCCGATTAACCAGACAGATATATTTAGAGTTGATGGAAGGTACTCAGAGAGGAAGGGGTTAGTAGGTGCCAGGACTGGAAAAGGCCTCCTGGAGAAGGTGGGATTTGACTTGAGTCTTGAAAGAAATCAAAGAAACTAAGAGGTGAGGTGATAGGAAAGTATTTCAGATGTGGAGACCAGTGCAAAGACACTTAGATGGGAGATAGTGTTGTGTGGGAGGAACTATAAGTAGCCCTGTGTTGTTATAAGTACAGAATATAGAGTACTGGGCCTGCAATCAGAAAGACCTGAGTTAAAATCCACCCTCAGACACATACTAGCTGTGTGACCCTGAGCAAGTCACTTAACCCTGTTTACCTCAGTTTCCTCATCTGGAAAATGAGCCAGAGAGGGAAATAGCAGACCACTGCACTATCTTTGCTAAGAAGACCCCAGAAGGGGTCATGAAGAATCTGACATGACTGAAAATGACTGAACAACAAAAGACAACATTAAAAAGATTATTTTCTGTATGTTTCCTTTCATTATTTTGTTCCTTTCTCCCATAATACATATTTGTTGATTGATTTATCTTGAAAAGTAACTGATAACTGATGATGACAACATGATGTGCTTCTTGAAACTCCTTTACTCTCAAATTAGCTATGATTTATTGCTAATAATTTGACACCTGTGTTTTAACATTATCTGAAAACAATAAAGAATCAAAGAAAAGGATAGGAAGTGGTGTCCTGTAGCTACTCATAATTGCCAAACACATGCCCATGAGTCTCCTGGATTCCAAGGGATTTTCCTAAAGAATGTCTGGAGGGGAAAGTAATTTTCAATCCTAAATTTGGGAATGTTTACCCACTAGCTCTGGCAGTGTTCAGCCTCTCTAAGAAGTGGGTGGGTCAGCTTGTTTGCCCTGTTTGCTTATGGGAAAAATATGAATGTCGTCAAGGACAGGAAAACCTCAACCTTTCCCACAGAAAGGGGTGGGATCAAAGGTAGAAAGGATCCAATTGTGTTACCTGGGACCACCACCTGCTTCCGATCTTTCTCTTTCTTTGTGTGCTCAAAGACAATTGATTTGTAGGGAATTTATAGGAGGTGGCAGACTTGGTTCCCATAATTTAAGGCAAAACAGTTTGAGAACAAAGAAACAAATATTAGGAATACCTCCCAGGAGACATGTGCCATACTACGGTTTGGGTCTTTGAAAAGAGCTATGTGTTTTTCTGCTAAGAGATAGCTTATAGCTCAGAAAGCTGAAAAGCCTGATATCGTTGAGAAGCATTTTCTTGGATTGTGTTGGCTATGATTCAAGATAGCCTTGGTTTTCGTGTAACATGTTTGTACAAAGACTGCATGCATTTCATGTTTTTAAGAAGACCGCACCCAATTTTTGTGCACATAGCACCTCTCTCATGGGCACATCTAGGCCACAGCCCAGCCTTTTAAATAGAATCTCAGTGTTTGACTCATTCATTGACTCAGTTTCCCCTTGAAACAGCACCTACCATAGAGGCTGTAAAGTATTCATTGATGACCAAGACTCAGATGTATGATAACTATATACAAGTCAATACTTCAGTGTCTATAACTTAGTGTATCCACTTATACAAATGACAATACTCTTATAATTTAGTAGATGATCTTCGAGAGATTCTGTGGCCCAAACACATTTATAATTTCATATTCAACCAGGCAATGAGCCTCTCAGAAATTACATAGCCCGTTCTTTCAACAACAGAAAAATAGTCCATCACCAAGCTTATATTCAGACCCTTTGTAGCTTAGTAGGACCTGTCAGAACTTGTGTTCTATGGGCATGGTCTGTGAGAGCTTAGAGTCACTTCTATGCCCCAATGAAATTTAATAGTAACACTCTAGTGGGCTCAATATTTCCAGGGATGGCAACAAAGTTTGAGGAGCATTTTGATAGAAATGAGTAATTGTTCTTAGTTAAATGAAATAGAAACTTAGAACTGGAGAGGGATCTAAGAAACACTTTAATACAGAGGTTCTTAACCTTTGTGTATGTCAAGGACCCCTTTGGTGAAGTCTATGGGCCTGTTCTCAGAATCATATTTTTAAAAGAATGAAATACCTGGGAGTACAATGGAAACTAATTCTATCAAAATTTAGTTATCAAAACATTAAAGCAAAAAAGTCCACAGACCCCAGGTTAGGAATCCCTTAGATTCTTATCCAGGGGTGGGGAACCTGCAGCCATCTAGGTCTTCAAGTGCAGCCCTTTGACTGAATCTAAACTTCACAGAACAAATCCCTTTAATAAAAGGAGGTTCCCCACCCCTGTAGCTAACCCAACTCTTTCATTCCAAGGTAGGGAGAGTAATTTGTCCAGCAACATCCAATCAGTTGACGACAGAGCTGCTTCAGGATTAGAAGTCAGGTATCCTGGTTTCCAATGTAGGACTCCTCCCACCACAGAATTCCAAAAGAAAACGGACCAGATGCTTTCCTATATACCAAACTATCAACTCCCAATAACTATTATAGTACTACCAAAACTTGTAAGTTAGATAGATCAATGCCACCTAGGTTCCTTGTGAGATTCAGAACTTGCTTAGGATAACTGGTTGTAAGGATGTTCTCAGGAAGAAACATTTCATTCTGGATTTTTAAGCTATCCTGCTCTTATAAAGATGTAAAACTCTTGTTTTTATAGGGCTTTAAGGTTTCAAAGTATTATTTCATTCAACAGTCTTGTGAGGGAGGTAATACAGGTATTATTTTTCCTACTTTACAGATAAGGAACCTCAGGCACCGAAAGCTGTATTGAGTGGTGGATCAGGAGTCAATCCCAGACCTTTTGGCTTCAGATCCAAAACTCTCAATGAAAACTAAGCTACTCATGTGATAGAGAAAATACCAGGACAATGGCCAAAGGGGCAGGGTAGTGATGATGGTGTAATAGACTACATTTCTTGGGTCTAACATGTTAGATGGTGTCTCAGCAACACTAGTAAACAAACAACGTAGGAACAATGGTGAGACAAAATTCTAAAAGGTAGAAGAAAAGAGAATAATTTCTGATGATTTGAAGGGCATAAAATAGAGTCAGAAAATGTGGGTTTGAATCTCATTTCTGTTACTGTCTGTGTGACCGTAGCCAAGTCATGTAACCTTTTTCAGCCTTACTTTTCACATCTATAAAACGGGGACAATAACAGCACCCATTGCAGAGTTGTTATGAGCATCAAATGAGAACACATGTGTAAAGCAGATTGCAAACCTTAAAGTATTAAATGTTAGGTATTATTATTGTTATCATTATTAACTTATTTGGGTATCAATTCCTTATCTCTAAAAGGGGATTGGATTAGGTGGCCTCTAAGGTCCTTCCGACTATAAATCTATGATCTTATGATTTACTTCTTTGAATAATAGCCTGAAACCTAATTAAGAGTCTAGTTATTAAAATCTGACAGGAAGCTCCTCCATTCCCCCAAAATTGACAGATGTTTCAACCACAAATTAGAGACAGACATTTTACAATCACTCTGAGAACACTGAGAGACTCTGAAAATTAAAGTTCAAGGTAGCATTAATGAGTCTGAACAATATTGAAGTCTTGTGTAATTTTCTTGGGTAACTCTGGAAAATAATAGACAAATGAATGAAAATCATAAAGAATAGCATGGTTCAGTGGAAAGATAACTGGATTTAATGTCAGAGGGCCTCAATTCAAATCTTAGCTTTGCCACTAGCTACCTATGAATCACCTAACTTCTGGGCTTGAGTTTTCTTATCTGTAATATGAGAGGGTTGGAACAACTGGCCTCAAAGGGCCCTTGTAGTTCAAAATCTATGAACATAGGATAGAATTCTCTTTTTTGGATAGAATTATTGAGAGCTAGAAGGGATCATAAAAGAAAAACCAGGAAATTTTAACTATGAAAATTAAGAGTTTTTATATGAATAAAATCAATGAAGATAAAATTAGAAGGGAGTTGGTAGAGTGGAAAAAAATTTGCATTAAATATCATTGATAAAAGCATGGTTTGAATGAGTAATGCGTTGATTAAGAGCTTAGTATATGTGATATGATATGATAATCACTGGGTACACAAACAGAAATAAGACAGGCTCTATTCTCAAGTACTTCGCTGTCTAAGGGGGTGATGATGGAAAGGAACAACATATATAGGAAGTTTCGACTGTCCTTAGGGTACAATAGCAAAGGGAAAAAAATTGCTGTTATTTCCACTAATAAAAGCATATCCTTTTCTGAATGATGAATCATTTGACAGTAGCAAGAACTTTCTTTTCTGCATCTTCAGGAGCAGTGGCTGTTGAGAAGGCTGTTGAGAAGAAGGTGCTAGGTGTCATTTTCATAAGAGTTGTTTCTCTGAATGATGGCAGATGGGACCGGTCTAGGAGCAGGGCAGAGGTGGTGTTGCTGTTCCTGGGACTTTTGGATACAGGGTCCTGGGATGTCTCCACCCAGGTCTTAAGGAAGGTCCTGGTGTTTATTTGTTTGACTTGCCAGTCACCTGTTGCCTCCTGTCTCTCTTTCAGGATATGTTGTTGCTTCAACTAGGCTGGCTTAATGGGATGGCTTGCCCCTTCTCCATGGGCGTTGCTCCTCTGAATGATGGCTGTGGAGGCTGGGCCAGAAGGAGGGTCAGTAGTATCAGAGGATCTCCTCTTCCTTAGGTTCTTGGGCTTGCCTGCCAGTTGATTACAGTTGGTCAGTGGTTGATTTTGAGGTTGGTAGATCCATTCTCCTCCTTTGATTGTGGCTATATGTGTAGGGTTTACAGTTTAGAAGCAAAGGTGGTAGTTTGAGGGTCACTGCTATTTCCAGGGCTCTTAGACTTAGGGCTTTGGGCTGTCTTGATTGGGGTTTGCAGAGAGGTGGTGGTCTAGGTGTTGTTGTTGGTTTAACTGGCCTGGCAGTGCCTTCTCTTGTCTCTCTCCCAGAATGATATTTAAGTATGTAGGAAGGAGATAAAATATATAATATCAAGAGCCATTACCCAATAGATAAATGGTCAAAATATATAAACAAATAATTTTCAAATTTTTTTTTGTGCTCTAAGATGACCCCAAAATTCTCTCAAAATCACTGCTAGTAGGAGAAATACAAATGAAGCAACTCTGAGGTGTCACCTCACACCATACTAATTGGCAAAAATTTACAAAAGAGGAAAATAGTCAGTATTGGAGATGCTATGGTAAGACAATCAATCAAGCAATCAATCTTTAAGTTCCTATTGTGTGCCAAGCACTGTTCTAGGTTCTGGGGATATGGTAGGAAAACGAAGAGATCAGTGGCCACTTTGATTCAGGCTTTGCCCAGTGCTCTCTGTCAGACAGGAGGATTTTGCTGAACCATCCCTCCTTAACCTTGAGACACGACATTAAAAATAAAATCAGAGTTTTCCCTTCTGAAATATGGATTTAGAACTTTGTTCTTTTGCTTTCTTCTTCCTTGCCTTGAGCAAATGAATGGACATGATCTTATTTGTATTTCTGGTAGTGGGGGACTTACAGCCGTGTGTGTGTGTGTGTGTGTGTGTATTACCCTGCCTTGCAAGTCTCAGCAATCCTAGACAAATGGGGACTTCACTCATCTCCAGGGCTGTGGTTATAAAACGAACCTTGAGTCCTCAATATGCTAAATGTGTTTTTGGGGAAGGGAAGGAACATGTTCTGTTGCTAGCCTACTTCTAGTTTGAACCTCCAAGCTCTTTGTGTGCTGATATGTCATAATTGTAACCCTAAGTCATTTTTTTTCAGCAAAGACAAGGTGTTGGCACCCTTAATTTTATTTGTGGGAGGTGTAATCTAGCCTGCAGGGACAGAAGGTGCTGAATGTATTTAGTTGTCATGATGGTTTAGGTATAGCTATGCCTGCATCTGCTTACTTTGGTGTACAGGTGTGTTGGGGGGAGGGAAGAAGTCTATAATGAAAAGAATATTTTGTGGAGAAATAATTTTTTTGAACACTGATTCTGAAAAAAGGTCCTAGGTACCGCTTACCCTGAGGCATCTGTTCCAACATGTTGAGTATGAGTGTCTCCTCCCAACTCCACCCCCAACCAGATTTTGAGACACTCCTCAGGAAGAGATTATACCATAGGAACAGAGAGAGGCTGCCCTTAGTGTATGAGAAAGAATCTGTGAATATGCTCTCCCACCCAGTACACCTCCTTTTCTGTGGATCTTGAGGCTGTCCGTGCCTTTGAAGCATGCTTCTGGACTCATCACCTTTCTTGCTATATGATTTTCATGTTATTTTAAATTAAATAATTTATTATATACTTAACAATCAACATAGTATAACTTATTAAACTTGCCTTGTTTACAGCAAAATTTACAGTGAAATTAGTTGCAAAGCATAAAATACAAAATGTAGGTCAATTTCTCCTCCTCCTCTTCCTCTTCCTCCTCCTCCCCCCCTCCTCCTCTTCCTCCTTCTCTTTCTCCTCCTCTTTCTTCTTCTTCGTCTTCTTCTTCTTCTTCTTCTTCTTCTTCTTCTTCTTCTTCTCCTCCTCCTCCTCCTCCTCCTCCTCCTCCTTTTCCTCCTCCTCCCCTTCTTTCTCCTCCTCCTCCTTTTCCTCCTCCTCCCTTTCTTTCTCCTCCTCCTTTTCCTCCTTCTCTTACTCCTCCTCCTCCTTCTTCTTCTACTTCTTGTTCTTGTTCTTCTCTGCCTCCTCCTCCTTCTTTTTTTTAATTTGTTGAGTGGGGGAAAAACCCACAACCAATCCACCACCAAGGTAAATACATTTTCCCGTTTTCTTTCATCTTTAAAAAAAACCTCTCTTTTATTTTTTTTCTCCCTTTGCATTTTAAGTCTATCATCTGACTGGAATTCACTGAAGAAAGATGTAGGTCTAAATTTAATTCTCACCAAATTGCTGACAAGTTTTCCAAAGTATATTTATTAAATAATGAATTTTTTCTCATTTTTTATTCTTTTAAGGATTCCTCAAGCACTCCTCTTTTATGTACATTTTGTTGGATTCTGGTAGATACTATTCTCTTAATTTAAAAAAAACTGCTAATTTTGAGGTAGTTTTAATAACTGCTTTGTAATATGTTTTCACATTTGGAAATATGCAATAGCACCTTCATAAACTTTATTTTTCAGTGTTGCTCTTGATATTTCCACATGGTTTTTCTTATCTAAATTTCATTATTATTTTATCGAGATCTATAAAGAAACCCTCTAGTATTTTAATTGGTATTGAATTAAATATTTAAATGACTATGGGGAGTATTGTCATATATTAATCCATGCCATCCGTTAACATGGAATGTCCCTTCAGTTCCTTAGATGTCCTTTAATTTTAGTCATTTTAGTTTTATAGTGATCCTTTATATTTTCCTATTTATCTTTCTGTAAGTGAATTCTAATGTATTTGATAGGTTATTATTAATTATTATTATAAATGGAGTTTCTTCTTATGCTATTTAAAAAAATCTCTTTTGCTAGTAAATAAGAATGAATTATTTGGGGATGTTGAATATAGATTGGGGATTTCTACATGGAAGGGACCTTGTTGTTCATTCAGTTGTTTTTAGTCATGTTCTCTTTGTGACCCCATTTGGGGGCTTTCTTGGCAAAGATACTGGAGTGGTCTACCATTTCCATCTCCAGCTCATTTTACAGATGAGGAAACTGAGGCAAACAAGGTTAAGTGACTTGCCTAGGATCACACAGTTAGTAAGTGTCTGAGGCCAGATTTGAACTCAGGAAGATGAGGGCTCCTGACCCTAGGCCTGGTACTCTATCCCATGAGGAAAATATCTAGAAAAGTCAAGTCATTTCTCCGTCATTACCCATGTAGTAAGTGGATCTGAAACAGGTAGCTTTGTTTCCAAATTACCTCCTTAATATAGAATCCAAGTGTAAGAATAATAATTGAATTGGAATTTGAAGTTGAATTGTCTTTGTGTTTAGAATTAGAATCTGTTCCATGAGACTTTGAAAATAAAAGTCTATGATTGTATAGTATTCCTAGGCCAGTTCAAACTGATAAGCAAGAGAGATTTTAAGCACAAAGAGTTCAATAACCTAAATCTAAAATGAATCAAAAGCCCCTAGACTGGGAATGCATTCCTTTTTTTTTTTTTGGAGGGGGAAGGCAACTGGGGTTAAGTGACTTGCCCAAGGTCACACAGCTAGTAAATGTCAAGTATCTGAGACTGGATTCGAACTTAGGTCCTGCTGATTCCAGGGCCAGTGCTCTATTCACTGTACCACCTAGCTGCCTCAAGGGAATGCATTCTTAACCATTTTTAAAAATAGTATTTGACCCCTTTGGCAGTCTGGTGAAACTTAGAGACACTTCTCAAAATAGTGTTTTTAAATGCAAAAAATATAAAGCCATAGGATGACAAAGGAAACCAATTATATCAAACTCTATTATCAAAAGTATTTTTTTAAAATAACTTCACAAACCAGACCCCAGGTTAAGGACCCCTACCCTAGACTATTGAAGATAAGCCCAACAAGGATGGCAGTGGGGAAGTTCAGTACTATGTGGATTCTTCCCTGGTGTAGACCTGGTTCCCTTCATCATTTATTTCCTATCTCCTATCTATCTTGTAGACAACAGAACACAAGGAGACAACTCCTATTACCCTCCAGTTTACCTGTGGGTGGAGATTTACTTCATACTGTTAGCCTTGACTTGCGGCAAACAGTGGACTCAAGAAGGATAGTCTTTCAACCTTTACCCTTCACCCACTACCAGTACCTAGATATCTGTCTATCCCATCTTTATAATTCTACAATTTGATAACTATAAGCATTGGTATTAATATTAATAATAATACATAGCATTTATCTGGTGCTTTAAGGTTTACAAAACATATTACAAATGTTGTCTTATTTCATCCTCGCAACAACCCTGAGAGGTGGGTGCTATTATTATCCCCATTTTACAGATGGGGACACTGAGGTAGATAGAAATTAAGTGGCTTGCCCAGGATCCCACAACTAGTAAGCGTCTGAAGGGCAGATTTGAACTCACACCTTCCTGACTCCAAATCCAGTGTTCTATTCATTGCACCATGGTTAGGATTTCTCTAAAATGTTGCCTGATTTTTATTTATTAATTATATCTTCAAATAAAACATCTGACCTTTCTTCTTTTATTTTCTCCCATCTCCTGGGTGCAGAGAATTGTGACCCTAGGCTTATGATGCTCATGACTTCTGGGGATTTAAGTAAGAGGTATCAGAAAAGTTGGGGGTGAGGGGAACCCACAAGGGACTGCAGCTCGGCCCCAACCTCAAGTAGACCACAGGAAGTTCATACTACCAGTGGGACTCACTAGAAAAGAGGGAGAAATTTTATGAATTGCTTATGGGCTGCTCTGAGTTGTGTGTGTGTGTGTGTGTGTGTGTGTGTGTGTGTCTGCATTTCTGTGTATAAGTGGATGCTTTTCCTGAAGTAAGAAAAATAGCACATTTTCTTAGGATCTTAAAGCTGTCCTGTACTTATTTAACATACACATTGTTATCTTGGTCATCTTCATCTTTTACCCACCTGTGTGAAAACCTTGACATAAGCCATATTCCGAGATTTCTCAAAGGCACCCCTGAGCCAGCCAAAATGAGCTGCAGATACATGATTTGGTAGGGCTAACACTAAGGAAAACTCCTACTTGAGTAAGCCCAGAGCCAGGGGTGCTAGGCCATGAGTTACATATAGACAAAGAAACTGAGGCTTAAGGTTACTTACCTAGTAAATGCCTTGTTCTTTCCATCTTAACACTTTTTTTTTGAGGACAGAGGTGAGACAATCAGGGTTAAGTGACTTGCTCAAGGTCACATAGCTAGTCAGTGTCAAGTGTCTGAGGCTGGAATTGAACTCAGGTCCTCCTGGCTCCAGGGCCAGTGCTCTATTTACTGCACCGCCTAGCTGTCCCACACTTTTAACACTCTTAACAATTTTTCCACTGTGCCATAATAATAAGAGGGTACAGAGAACACAATGTAAATAGAAAGCAGAGGAGAATTGGGTGGGAAGGAGACAACAGTTGGGGGTGGGGAAAAAGAACAGTGGCCACTGTTGGTCACCTTCAGGGCTGATCCTGGTTATCATCCTTGGTGGGGGTTGCCTAGCCAAGAGGCACATTTGAGGAAGTTCACTCTGCAATGGTGGGAACGCAATGAAGATTGGCCCTCCGGCTCCAACCTCAATCTAGAGAGTATGGGAGTGGTTGGGAATTAATATAATGAACAATCTGAAATTCCCCAGCTCAGTCAGCCAGCTCGTGACTCTGAGTGTTTGCTGAGTCCTAATGTCAATCATCATGAAGACTTTTTGGCATTTGATGGTAGTGATGATGAGCTCTGATAATCAATCAATAAGCATTTTTAACAGATTGAGATAGCAGAATGATAGCATTCTGAGATGCAAATGGTCTCTACGGGGGAAACGGTTTCCTTATTCATACTTGTAAAATAAATAAGTACAGTAGTTTTGTAATTATCAGTGATACTGTATCATAGTTACACTTTCAGTGAAATCATAGTTACACTTTCAGTGAAAGTCACTTTGAGAAACAAAATTAAACCATTAAATAAATATTCACTGTATCTTTGGATCTTTATTGGAAGCCATGGGTTTCTTTTTTTAGAACTGAGATAGATATGTAAATGAATACCACTGAAGTATCTAAAAACAAGGGTTTTTTTTTTTTAAGATTTTAAATAAAGCTTCTTGAAATATGATTATACTACTGAGTTTTATTATCTATGAAGAAAGAGCTTATTAGGGAAAACAAAATATAGCAAGACTTAGCCCCTATTTAATTATTTGAATTAGTGAAACAAAGCTTCTTAAAATATGATTATACTACTCGTGTTTATTATCTATGAAGAAAGAGCTTATTAAGTAAAACAAAATAAAGCAAAACCCAGCCCCTTTCAAATTCTTTGAATGAGTGAAACAAAGGTTCTTTAAATATGATTACACTGCTGATTTTTGTTATCTCTGAAGAAAGAGCTTATTAACTGAAACACTATAAAGCAAAACATAGCCCCTGTCTAATTATTTGAATGAGTGAAACCTGAAATACCTGAATTGTGCTATGATTTTTGTAGATTTCAGCCAGTTTCCCTATTTAGCAAAGGAGATCTTCTTGGACCTTTGTATTATTTTTGATATTTTCTATTATTCACCTCTGACTTTTTAGCACCACTCCATTTCAGGGTTGAGCTTATTTGATAAAAGATTTCTTTGTAAATCACATTTATCATACTATAAGAGGACTCATTTTTTCTTCCCCTAACACAAAATAACCAGTGGTCCCTATTCTTGCTCTCAGTTTTCCCTGTACAGAAAAGTAGGCCTATTTATTCTCTAGTCCCAAGCCCATAGTTCTACATTCAGGGAAAGTCACTTTGAGTAAAAAAATGAAATTATTAAATATTTGCTTTGGATATTTATTGGAGGCAATGGGTTTCCTTCTTTAGAAAAGAGACAGGTGAGAATGACCTCCCATCTTTGTGGTAATGTTAGTCATATATTAGCTGTTTTAGAGAAGAATGCAGTGAAGGGGAATAGTAAGAAAATTGGTCTGTCTCCATAGTCCTAAACTCCACAATTCCTGCCTCTGATCATAGCTTCCTAGTGTTCTTTCTCTATCTCTGCCTCACCCCAAAATCTGTTCTTTCTTTTCACCATGACCTCTAGTCCCCCTACTCCTGTCTTTTCTTGTAGCCTAGCGTTTAGTCTCTCCACAATCTGGCTTCCACCTACCTTAAAACAAAATCCTCTGTCATTCCAAGCCCCCCATAATCCGGTTCCTTCTTCCCAGTCTTTTTATATCTTACTCACCACCATGTACTCTACAATTCTGTGACACTGCCTGTCTTACTGTTTCTCACAGAAGACACTCCACTTCCCGACTCCTTGCACTTTCCCTGGCAGTTCCCCAGGCCTGGACCTCTATCCCTCCTCTTCTCCATCTCCTGGTTTTCTTGGCTTCCTTCAAGTCCGAGCAAAATCCCACCTTCTGCAAGAAGCCTTTCCCAATCAGCTTTAATGTTAGTGCCTTCCCTCTGCTGTTTATCTCCAATTTACCCTAAATATTTCTTGTTTGTACAAGGTTGTTTTCATGTTGTCTTCGCTTACAGATTGTGAGCTCCTTGATGGCAGGAACTGTCTTGCCTTTCTTTGCATCTCCAGTGCTTTGCACAGCACCTGGTACATAGTAGGCACTTAGTGAAGTCTTTTTCACTGAAGGAGGAGAAGGAAGATAAAGAAAAGGAAAACAGAGGGGGTGGAGCCATGATGGCGGAGTAAAAGCAGGGACTTGCTTGCACTCTCCCCCAAACCCCTCCTCCAAATACCTGCAAAAATGACTTAAACAAATTCTAGAGCAGCAGAATGGACAAAATGACAAAGTGAAACAAATTTCCAGCCCAAGATAACCTGGAAAGTTGACAGGAAATGTATGCTGGGTAGCATAGATCCACTGGAAGAGGCCTGAGGGGGCTGAATCACTGGCAGCTGTCAGACTTCTCAACCCCAAAATGCCAAAGACAATTAGAAGGTCAGTAGGAAAGGCCTGTTAGACCTGGATGAGAGAGGAGGCTGGTCCAGCCTCAGCCTTATGGCAGCAGTGGCAGTAGCAGCAGCAGCTACTCCCGGAGCTCTCAGCCCCCGGAAGGGTGGGGGGTGGGTATCAAGTGGCTGATCAGAGGGAGATTGCAGGGATCTCTTTGCTGGTGCTGAGTCAGGATTCTCTTGCTTTGCCAGTGCTTGGATCTGGGTTGCAGTCCTGGGTGGTGGTTCTGGGGTGAGGAGGAGCGCTGATGTGGTGGAACCTGTGGTGGCAGTGGAGAGGGAATCCTCATAGTTCCAAGGCAGAAAGGAGTGCTTATGGTCACTCACAGGCTAGGAGACGAGTAAACACCTCTCCTTTGGTCAAACCACCTTGGAAGAGTTGAAAATTTATGCGTCCCTAGAAGTATCTCTGAAAACAGCTGCACAAAACCCCCGAAGCCTGCAACAGTACACTCTCCACTCTGGAAGCAGAGTCCTACCTTAACAAAGAGCTAAAAGGTCAAGTAATTGGCTGGGAAAATGAGCAAACAGCAGAAAAAAATCAGACTATAGAATCTTACTTTGGTGACAAGAAAGATCAAAACACACAACCAGAAGAAGACAAAAAAGTCAAAGCTCCTACAACCAAAGCCTCCAAGAAAAATATGAATTGGTTGCAGACCATGGAAGAGCTCAAAAAGGATTTTGAAAATCAAGTAAGAGAAATAGAGGAAAAATTGGGAAGAGAAATGAGAGTGATGCAAAAAAATCATGAAAAACAAGCTAACAACTTGCTAAAGAAGACCCAAAAAATGCCAAAGAAAACAACACCTTAAAAAATAGAGTAACTCAAATGGCAAAAGAGGTCTAAAAAGCCAATGAGAAGAAGAATGCCTTAAAAAGCCAAATTGGCCAAATGGAAAAGGAGGTCCAAAAGCTCACTGAAGAAAATGATTCCTTAAAAATTAGAATGGAGCAAATGGAAGCTAATGACTTTATGAGAAATAAAGAAATTATAAAATAGAACCAAAAGAATGAAAAAATAGAAGACAATGTGAAATATCTCATTGGAAAAACAACTGACCTGGAAAATAGATCCAGGAGAGATAATTTAAAAATTATTGGATTACTTGAAGGCCATGATCAAAAAAAGAGCCTAGACATCATCTTTCAAGAAATTATCAAGTAAGACTGCCCTGATATTTTAGAACTAGAGGAGAAAATAGAAATTGAAAGCATCCACTGATTACCTCCTGAAAGAGATCCCAAAAGGAAAACTCCTAGGAATATTGTAGCCAAATTCTAGAGTTCCCAGGTGAAGGAGAAAATATTGCAAGCAGCCAGAAAGAAACAATTTGAATATTGTGGAAACACAATCAGAATAATACAAGATCTAGCAGCTTCTACATTAAGGGATTGAAGGGCTTGGAATAGGATATTCCGGAGGTCAATGGAGCTAGAATTAAAACCAAGAATCACCTACCCAGCAAAACTGAGTATCATGTTCCAAGGAAAAATATGGATTTTCAATAAAATAGAGGACTTTCAAGCTTTCTCAGTGAAAAGACCAGAGCTGAATAGAAAATTTGATTTTCAAATACGAGAATCAAGAGAAGCATGAAGATGTAAACAGGAAAGAGAAATCATAAGAGACTTATTAAAGTTGAACTGTTTACATTCCTACATGGAAAGATGATATTTGCAACTCATGGGAACTTTCTCAGTATTAGGGTAGTTGGATGGAATATATGTATGTATTTGCATATATATATATATATATATATATATATAGAGAGAGAGAGAGAGAGAGAGAGAGAGAGACAGAGAGACAGAGAGACAGAGAGACAGAGAGACAGAGACAGAGACAGAGGGCACAAGGTGAATTGAATATGAAGCGCTGATATTTAAAAATAAAATTAAGAAGTGAGAGAGGAATGTAGTCAGAGAAGAAGAAAAGGAGAAATAGAATGGGGTAAATTATCTCACATAAAAGAAGCAAGAAAAAGCTTTTACAATGGAGGGGAAGAGGGGGGAGGTGAGAGGGAATGAGTGAACCTTACTTTAATCAGATTTGGCTTAAAGAGGGAATAATATAGACACTCAATTGGATTTGAAAATCTATCTTACCTTACAGGAAAGTAGTGGGGAAGGGGATAATGGAAGGGATGATAGAAGGGAGGGAAAACACAAGGAGGGGGTAATCAGAAGTAAACACTTTTGAAGAGGGACAGGGTCAAAGGAGATAATAGAATAAATGGAAGGGGTGGGATAGGATGGAAGGAGATATAGTTATTCTTTCACAATGTGACTGTTATGAAAATGTTTTTCATGACTACACATGTATAACCTATATTGAATTACTTGCCTTCTCAATGACGGTGGGTGGGGAGGGAAGAAGGGAGAGAATGTAGAGCTTAAAGTTTTAAAAATGAATATTAAAAATTGCTTTTACATGCAACTGGGAAATAAGATATACAGGCAATGGGGTATAGAAATCTATCTTGCCCTGCAGGAAAATAGAAGAGAAAGGGATAAGAGATGGGGGTGGTGATAGAAGGGAGAGAAGATTGGGAGAAGAGGTAATCAGAATGCATGCTGTCTTGGGGTGGTGGGAGGGGAGAGATGGGGAGACAATTTGGAACTCAAAATCTTACGGAAGTGAATGTTGAAAACTAAGAATAAATTAATAGAAAAAAGAAAAGGAGGATAGAAAGGAGAACAAAAGAAGTTTTGAAATCTGATATTCTTTCTCTCTCCAGGTCTAGATTATGGGCATGTCAGAGCCTTGTGAAATATCTAGAACTCAGAGGCAGGAGTAGGCAATTTTTACATCCCACCCAAGCTTAACATTGACTTAGATGGTGACTCAAAACCTAATTCTTTAAAGTTTGACATTTCCCCAGTAACCTTGACCAGCACATGAGCTGAAGATGGAATGGTATAAGTTGCCCTCCTGAAACATGTAAATAGGCCTTTTTGGGGGGGGGGAAGGGTGGAGAAGATGACAGATCCCAATACTGGGAAAGGCAAGTAGATGTGTGGATGTCTAGGATTTCTTGTACATAGGCCTACATCTTTCCTTAGGCTCCTGGTTTAGGGTCCTTTTCCACTTGGCTTAAGCTTCTGGCTCTGGAGCAAATGGAAGCAGTCATCATCTCTCCCCAATGATAAAATGATAAAAAACAATCCTTGCATGGATAGGTGGCAAGTTGAAGGCTGGGCCTAGAGTGGGGAAGGCGAGTTCAAATCTGCTCTAAGATACTTACTAGTTGTACAACCCTGGGTACCTTTGTCTGACTCAGTTTCCTCAACTGTAAAATTGGGGATAATAATATCTTCCTCTTTTTTGTTTTTTGGAGGGGGGAAAGCAGGGTAATTGGGGTTAAGTGACTTGCCCAAAGTCATACAGCTAGTAAATATGTCAGATCCTGAGGCCGGATTTGAACTCTGGTCCTCCTGACTCCAGGGCCAGTGCTCTACTCACTGAGCCACCAGGTGCCCCAAACATTTACCTCTTAGAGTTGTTTTGAGGATCAAATGAAATAACATTGGTAAGGTGATTAGCACAGTGCCTGACACAAGGTTGGTGTTTAAGAAATGCTGGGTTTCCTTCCTTCCTTCCTTCCTTCCTTTCTTCTTTCCTTCCCTCTTTCCTTCCATGAGATCAGAATAGTTGACCTTGGTTTAAAAGAGAAAAGTATTTGAAAACCACTCCCATCATAAACACCACTGGAGGAAAATTCCCCAGAAACTCTGATCTTCTGTAATTAACTGATCCTTTATATAGCTAGAAAAAAAACCTTGATCCACAGAATAGTTATACATTCATTCATTATCTCCCACTATTCCCCTTCATGCATTCTGTTTCAGCTAAACTTGAATATTCACGGTTCCTTAACATCATCTTGTACTTTCCTGACTTTGTACCTTCATTCTCAATGCTTGAAATTGATTGCCTTAATCCCTGCCATCACTGACCTTCCTTCAAGGTCTGGTACAGATACCATGTCCTTAACGAAGCCTTCCATAACTCCCATCCCTGCCCCTGCACCCCCATCATCTCTGGTGAGAAGCGACCTCTTCCTCCTGAAATCTCTCATGGTACTTTGCAGCTCTTATTTGTTCATCACATTCTGCTATTGTGTTATAGTTATTAGTGCCTTTGTTTTACTTACTCTGCTATGTTTTAAGATCTTTCCAATGCAATACAATCCAACAAAGCATTTGTTAAGCACCTACTATGTGCAAGGCACTGTGCTAGATGCTAAAGACGCAAAAATAAAATGATAAATAGAGTCTGCTCTCCAGGAGTTTACATTCTATATTCTTTGAGGGAAATTATTGCCCTTTATTTCATCGTTGAATCTCTAGTACTTAGCATACTACCATGCACATAGTAGATGCTTATTAAATCCATATCCCTGTGTTACAAGTATTCATATAACATTAAGTGCCTGGATATACTTCAGGGGATTTATCACCCATTTGGCTCATTGCATCCACCTAGAAGATCTGAGAATTTCACTATATCAATTAAAAATAGCTAGCATTTATAGAGTACTTTAAGATTTTTAAGAACTATGCATATATTATCTCTTTTGGTCCTCACATTTTATCCCCTTTTTAAAGATGAGAAAACTGAGTCTGAGAGAGGTTAAGAGATTTGCCCAAGGTCACATAGCTAGTAAGTGTCTGAGGGGAGAATTGAACTCAAGTCTTGCTAGCTCCAAGGTCAGTCCTTTTACCCGCTGTACCATCTAGCTGCCCAATGAATCAACAAGTATTTATTAAGCTCTTACCATGTACTATATGACGCTGCTTAGTAGATTGTTACCCACTTTGTTGTTACCCTTTACAAGTTCACAATGCTAAAAATAAAATAATTTATTGGTCAAAGAAGCAAATAGAATTCTGTTGGTCACCCACCAATGAACAACTCTTTCACAGATAGCTACAAAGCTTCAATCACTTGAAGTCATGAACCAGGAAAGGCTCCTGGAAGACCTATTGCCTTCTATAGAACCTTAGCGTGTGATGTCTTCTATGGCTCTTCATAGCTCACAGTAGGGAATCTCTATCATCTCTTCCCCTACAGCTTCCAGCTAGTTGAGTTGATGGTTATCCCTTTTTTCTGTTCTCCATTTCAACTCCCCCACATTATTATAACTGGTATCTTCCCTGGCTCTAAGTAGTTGCTGATGATAGTCTATTTTCTAAAGGAAAAGCTTTTCTGCAGAGATCTCTCTCAGCATGTGTATTAGGAGGGCAGAGTTTATAATCTCAAAGAGGATCATAAACATGTCTGAAAGGTTCGGAACCGCCGGATATAAGAAACTCTCAAAGTAGAAGGCAGAAGAATCAAAACATTTATTTAGGCTCCACAGTAACCAACCCATGAACCAGCAACCCCATTTTGATATATTGATCAAAAGCTTCCAGGCCCAATAAGTACGCCTTGAAAGAGTAACCAGGAGGCTACAGAGAAGCATGATTGCGTAAAGCAAAATCATGTTTCCTCCTCTATGGTAATAAGATTACCCACTGGCCTGAAGTCTTTGTTCAGCTTTCTCCCGTAGGTCAGCTCTGCTACTGGCAGCTCCTGCTTCAGCTGTGGCTGTGGCTGTAACTGTAGCTGTAACTGTAACTGTCACTGTAACTGTCGCTGTAACTGTCGCTGTAACTGTCGCTGTAACTGTCTCTGGCTCCAACCGGAAAAGGAAAAGAGGATCTTCAAGCTGTCCTCTCCCCTCTTATAGAGTTTTTGACATCATCAAGCACCGCCTGAACGACCAGGGCCGATTGGTTCTTGACTTGGCCCTTCCCCCTAGCGTAGCCGTTAACACCTCCCCTCAGCCAGCCCCATGACTCATCACATAGGAAGTTGTCTGCTGCCTGGAATGCTCTTTGGGCTTCCTGCCCCGGAAGAGCAAGCCACAGTGTCCAGAGGCTCAATGAGGTAAGCTGAGTCATTCAAAGAAAACAAAGGCCATTCTGGCTACAGCATGGCAGGGAAGGGTCACAGAGATTACTGGTCTTGGCAGTATTCTATCTCATATGCCAGGTCAGATTGGGATGATTCCAGTCTGAAACTCTTCTTTGCAGTGTGTGGTTCCTGCCTATCTTTGGATCCACATAGAAAAAGTCCAGCTTTTGGTAATATAGCCTCATCCCTCTCATGTATAAATGAATTTTGTCATGACTGGGTCAGAATAAATGCAAAGTTGGATATTCTCTTCTCTATCCCTGGGTGATAGGTTTCCTGCCAGTGTTAGTGCCTCCCATGAGCAGATAAGCTTGACTGTTTCTCCTCAATTATCTCCCAAGCTCTGAAAGTCCATCTGGATCCATTTGGGTTGAGATTATTCATGTGGTTGCTTCCCTGATTCAGTCTATCTGCGTCCATCTGGGTTGAGGTTATTCCTGATTCCAATAAGGAAGAATAAGACACAAAATTAAGCCTCTGCTACAAATATTCTTGAATTCATAAACTGATCACACTTGGCTTTTATATATTCATTGCACAGGTATTCTTTGGGTCAAAGCTTTCCCCCTAGCTATATAAAGGCTCAGTTAATTATGAAAGACCAAGGTTTTCTAGGGAAATTTTCTTGTTGGTAGTTGTACTAGGGTGGTTTCCTAATTCTTTTTTCTTTTGGACTAATGTCAAGTATCATGATCTTATGGTAAGTTCAACTGTGTGAAATGATCTAGGAAGAAAAGCTATTACAATGTGGGATCGTATGGCAAGTTCACAGACAGAACTTCAAATTAACAAATTTAGACAAACAATTTAAAGAAGTAAAGGCAATTAACATCAAGATAAACACTGCTCCTTGAATCAAAGGCCTTATTTATGATCATAGGATCATTTGTTGGGAGCTAAAAGGTACCTTAGAGGATGTCTAGTCCAACCCCCTCATCTTCTAGATAAAGAAACTAAGGCTGAGAAAAGAAAAGTGACTTGTCCAAGGTCACATTGGTAACAGGTGGCAGAGCCAGGTCCTCTGATTCCAAATTTAGTGCCTTTTCTATTGCATCAGAAATTTTCATCAGTATTTTCTAAAAAGGAAGATGCAATCTGCAAAACTTCCATGATATTTTTTAAGAGCCTCCAGCCTGCAGATTCACATAGTGCTGTGGAACCTTTTGCCTGGCTACAATTTTTTTGTTATTGAAAAAATGGCAAAATCCTTCTGCCTAGGTACAGTATTTTTGGAAACCTTTATGTAAACCCCTTAAATGAGTATGGAAATGTTATTTGGATAATCCTCATGAAATGGTACCAAGCTGAACCATTGGTCAAAAGCACATCAAGGAAGGATGCGCAGGGCTATTTGGCAGGAGCAGCCATTCCTGCCTTTATCATGGAACAGTCATGTCAGTCAATGTCTAGCAATGCTAAAATCACTGAGCAGAAATAAGCAATGGACAAGTTACTCCAAGCTTCTAAAGATTTCTGAAAGGAAGGTGAGTCAGTGCTTAATCATTTATATTTCCCAAAGATTCAAATTCAGTTTATAGTGGTGATTAGTAACACTCTTATCTTATCCATAGGAGACTTACTATAGGACGTGGCTAAAGTAGGGCATCTTTTCTTAACCTCTTCTATTTTCTTCTAACATCAATTCTTATTAATGCAACTCAGTCACATCACTGCTATGCCTCAAAAATATAATATATAGTCTATACATCTATATCTATATCTTTCATTCACGGTCTGCTCCACCCTGAAGAAACATAGCAACAGAACTGTGATTTTCTGCTTTCCATAAAGCAGTATTTGCTTAATTTGGGTGGAGTTTAAGTGTTTCATAGGAACTCCTTCAGATCAGTGTGGTGCAAGGGAAAGAGATCTTGTAGGAGACTCAGGAGATCTATTTCTAGCTCTTCTCCTAACTTGCTGTGTGGCCTCAGTTAACTCTTCTCTCAAATGAGTGGGTTCATTTAGAGCATCTCTAAGGTCCTTTCCAGTTCTAAAGTTATGAGCCTACTATAAAACCATGCACATCCTTTGACCTAGGAATACCACTACTAGGTTGGTATCCCAAAAGAGATAAAAAATGAAAAGGAAAAGGACCTAAATGTACAAAAATATTTATAGCAGCTCCTTTCTTGTGGCAAAGACTTGGAAGTTGAGGGGATGCCCATCAATTGGGGAATAGCTGAACAAGTTGTGGTATGTGATTGTGATAGAATAGTATTGTGTTTTAAGAAATGATGAGCTAGATGCTCTCAGAAAAACCTGTAAAGACTTACATGAACTGATGCAAAGTGAAATGAGTAGAACCAGGAGAACATCGTACACAGTAACAGCAATATTGTAACATAATCAACTATGAATGACTTAGCTATTCTCAGCAATACAATGATCCAAGACAATTCTGAAGGACTTATGATGAAAAATGCTACCTTTCCCAGAGAAAGAACTGATGTAGTCTGAATATAGATTGAAGCATACCTTTTTAACTTTCTTTTTCTTTTTTAAAAATTCGGTCTATGTTTTCTTTTACAACATGATTAATATGGAAATATGTTTTGCATGACTACACATGTAAAACCTATGTTAAATTGCTTGCCTTCTCAGTGAGGGGGATGGGGAGGGAGGGAGAAAATTTGGAGCTCAATTTTAAAAATGAATGTCGAAAATTGTTTTTACGTGTAATTGGGGGAAAATAAATACTAAGAAAATTTTAAAATAACGTTATGAGCCTAATACAGCTATTTCATAGTGGTAGTAGCTTGCCAGGAGAGAAATGAATGATGTGAGCCATTTTTCCTTACCAAATGAGCTCCTCCCTCCCTCATACACCCCCCTTCAAGTTTTAAGATTATCTGTGCTGCGAAGTGGGAGATGAATGATGAGCATTTTTACGGGGAGGGGTGAAATGCAGCATCAGGGGTTATGGGAATCCTTAAGTGGTCATAAGGAGAAAACAATTTTAAAATCATTGTTGTTAAGTGAAGAAAAGATTTATTTTATGACCAATCTATGATAGAGGGCTAGAAAAAATAATATGTTAATTACAAGCCTATCAGTTATTTAGTTAGGATTTAAAAACTGCTCAAACATTAAATTTATTACTACATTAATCCAAGAGGGGTTTGTAGGCTATTACCAAGTTAATAATATTTCTGATATAGAGTTCACATAATTTATTTTATTGTTTCTAATTCTGTTGAAAGATTCTGCAAGGATTGTCATTAACATGGGGATGCATTTTTCTCTCAACAACCATTCATTTATTAAATGTCTACTATGTGAAAAGTACTCTATTAGGTTCTGAAGGAAGAACATAGTGCCCATCATCAAAGAACCATAATCCAGGTGGTTGGTAAAGTCAGCCTGTATCAAATGAACTAACAGGAAGCTACTAGCAGAATGCAAACAAAAACTATCATTTCAGCTTGGCAGATACATTTTAAAAACGTTTTTAACATTTCAAAGTATTGAATTGTTATTTCCTTTGATCCTTGCAATAATCTAGTGAGGTAGGCATTATTATCATTTTGGAGATAAAGAAATTGAAGCTCATAGAAAATAAGCAACTTGGCTGGTGTCACCTAACTAGTGTGTGCCAGAGTCTGGATTCAAGCCTGTGTCTTTTCCAGCTCCAAGCTCAGCACTACTTTTACTGTACTACAGGGTTATATAAATGGGAATTATTATTATCGCTGTTACTATTATATTACATGCAGTTTAATCTTTACTATCTCCATGTAAATACTGATACTCAGACTCATTAAAAGATATTTATAGTTGAGATTAAGTGTAGAAAGGTACTAGGTCCAACTCCCCAATCGCCAGATACCTCTGTGACCCTACTGCCCTCCTAGCCCAGAACTGAGACCCTGTGCTTCTTCCCCATGCATTTCCCGGCCTTTTCCCTCCTGTACCCTCCCAGATGAAAGGTCCTTGAACGGCATATCCAACTTACTCCTGCTCACCATCTTTTACAGGAAAGGGTTAGTTATAAATGTACAAGGTGCTGAAGCACAGCAGAAATTCTAGGGGGACAAGGCTGTGGATGAGAAATGGGGGCAAGGGTGGGGAGGATATAGTGAGAATGAATTCTGTACTCCTGGAACTGAGACCTTGGGCAGAAGGAAAGAAGGAAATATCCCTGGGGTGAGAAATGAACCAGGAAGAGGGAAGATACATACACGTATATGTATATTTACATGTGTATACATACATACGTGTGTGTATACACCCCCACCATATTAGCAGCTCTGTGATTTGGAGGCAAATTACTTCACTATTACAACTTCAGTTTTCTTACGCATATAAAGTAAGTATGCTGGTCTGGGCTTCCTATCTCAGAGCCAGGCTGCTACATCTCCCTCTTAAGGTCCCAGGGGTACCCTGAGAATTCGTCTCAGCTCTTCCCTACTGCTATCAGTTTAAGCTCTCACCAGATGTGTTCCCCCTACTGTTAGCCAACAGAGACTAGTAACCCAGTTCCATTTAACCATTTCACATCAATTGGCTTTTACAAAGGGATATTTACCTCAAAGATATAACAATAGGCTGGGCATGGTGGCGCATGCCTGTAATCCTTCATACTAGGGACGCTGATGGATCTCTTGAGCTTGGGAGTTCTGAGCTGCAGTAGGGCTAAAGCTTATTGTGTTGTCTACATTAAGTCTATCACCAATATGGTGAGCCCCTGGTTGTGGGGAGGGGCCACAGGATGCCTAAAAACTTGCTCAGGTTGAAAATGGAGCAGGGCAAAACTTTTGAGACAATTGGTAGTGGGATTGGGCCCATAAATGGCCATTACAGTTGCAGCTCGTGTGAGATAGGGTGACCCAATCTAAAGAAAAAGATGCAGCATTAACAAAAGGTTAAATCTATCCTCCCAACACCTCAGGTACATATTCTCCCGTACCCCACCTTACTCTCTGGGGAGAGCGCACGCAGACCTAGCTGAATCTTTACATTGCATTGGTCCTATAAGTTCATATCCAAATATGGCACTGATCCAGCTAAGTCCTTACCTCCTTCTACTACTGGGCTACATCCTAAAGAATACTTTTTCTTGGGAAATAGGTGCTGAGCTGGCTAAGAAGCCTGGACTGTACCTATGTCTGAATTCCCCAACATTGTGACACTATGACATTGAGATGATGTAATACTGTGACTCCTAAAACACCTAGATACTCCACTTTCTTGATATTTTAAAACTCGAAAGGTTGTGGTTTCCAATCTCGTCACATAAAATGAAAGAACAACATGGCAGTCAAAGAACCAAGGCCTAGATATACAAAACCATCTAATAGCCTGAGAGGGAGTGGGCTTAAGGTGTCTCCCCTTACAGCATTGTCTCTTACCAAATGTCATCGGTAAAGGAGTCAGAACAAGAGCAGAGACCCACCTAGAGTAGTAAAGAGAATGAGACTTTTCGAAGGTGCCCTTTGGTCTAGTTCTACAACTGTAGCCAATCACAGAGACTATTGTCCATCACGTGGTTAGCAGACCAGAACCAGTGATGGAATATTTCTGCATATCCATCACACTCCAACATGGCTCTCCCAGAATCAGGCTCCTCAGCTTCTCCCATGGAGGGAATTTGTATCAGAGATACTCTACATGTGTACAATCCCTAATTATTTATAAAATGAGTTGTTTGGGATAGATGACTTCTGAGGCCCTGTCTAGTTCTAACATTTCGTGTAAGGCAATATCATGAAATGAAAAGAACACTCAAATTAGAAGACCTGGGCTTCAGTTCCATATTTGCTCCTTATTGGTTGTGAGATCTTGGGTAGGTGACTTCTCTGAGTCTCAGTTTTCTCAACTTTAAAATGGGGAGAAAACTACTTGCATTGCCCACCTCACAATTTTGGTATCAGTATCTGATGAGATAATGTATTTAAAACATTTTTGTAATCACAAAGTACTGTGTAAATAGTAATAGTTTGCATTTATGTAGAATACTTTACACTTTATATACAAAATGTTCTAAGTATGATTCAGTTATCATCTATAGATGATATACACTTGGAGAGATTATTATGAATGTCACAGATTATTTTACACACTAGTAAAGATTATTATAGGGCAACTAGGCAGCACAGTACATAGAGCACCAGACCTGGAATCAGGAAGACATCCTTCTGAGTTCATATCTGGCCTCAGACACTGTGTGACTGTGGACAAGTCACATAACCCTGTTTGCCTCAGTTTCCTCATCTGTAAAATGAACTGGAGAAGGAAATGGCAAACTACTCCAGTATATTTGCCAAGAAAACCCCAAATGGGGACATGACTGAAACAACTCGAAAGCAACAAAAATTATTGTAAGCCTTATTAGTGTAATATTAGTGGCAGTATGGAGTAGTGGATAGAGAGCTAGCCTTGGAGACAGGAAGACTTTATGCCCTGACTGACCTACTAACTGTACGACCCTAGGCAAAGCACTTAACCTTTCAGTGTCCAAGGCAACTGACTAAGACCAGGCTTGACTGCATTGGCAGAGGAAGTTTTCTTCCAGTAGTTGCTTGTACCAATGAAAATATAGGTGCAATCCCATATAAGGGTGTAGTGTCATAAATGAAGTAAGCCTTCTTTACAGCTGGCCCATCGTATACAACTATAGACCTCTACATGATTTATTTATTTGAATTTGTAGGACTGATTTCCCTTTTTATTCTGCAGGTCATAAAACTGAGTGGTTAAGTTAGAACCAAGACCTGGGTTTCTCTCTTTCTAGCTCAGTGCCCTTTGAGGTAAACAGCAAAGGACATTTATTTTTCCCCTGTCCCAGAGATGGCTCTAATTCAAACTAAATCCTTAATATTTGTCAATATTTGAGTGTCTCTCTTAGATTGTAATTCTCTAAAAATATATTCCATGTACATTTAACAAATTTTCTATAGATCAAATGAGATAGTGTATGGAAAGTATGTTTTAGACCTTAAAGCATTATATAAATTTCAGCTACAATAGTGCTCATCAAGGTGGTGGTCTCTACAAAGTAATCTCACAGATCATTAGTAAAAGAGTCAGCTCTTCTAAGGTCCCAGTAGGAGGAGGCAATTTCAGAAGGCATACTAAAAAGGAACATTCATTATGCCTACAAGGAACAGAAGAAGGGCTTTAGAATAGATCACCAAAGGAGTATTCGTGGAAGTGGGGGAAGCTATAAATGAATTTCAATCTATAATGCCCCAGGAAGAATCCACTAGTATCTAACCTCCAAGGGCAAATGTCCAGAGAAGGAAGTGTTCAAAATACATGATTGATGGGGATAATACAGGATGCTATGAAGATTGCTTCTAGGAGAATCATGGTGATGTGTAAAGGAAGTAAAGGAAGAGACCATGGAGCCTATGTAGAAATTCTATAAATAGTTTCTTTTGGCTAATTGTAAGGAAAATTAGAGGGTTTTTTTGTTGGCTATAGAGGCATTTAAAAGGCTTTTAAATGGCTTCATTTTCATATCTGGATATGGTATGAGCCTACTTCCTAAGTGACGAAGGTAGCACAGGGGAGAGTATATCCCAGAGGTATTATGGGAAGTACTTATATGTTTATTTTTGATCTGTCTTTGAAATAAACACATCTTTGTAAAATCCAATCAAGTGGAACAGGGCAGCTAGTCACAGACCCCTAAATATAGGGCAAACATAGCTCATGTGGGCTCAAGCATTTAAGAAGAGATGGTCCCAATCCCTCAGAGTTCCTAACCCCGAGGGGTGATGAAGCAGACTTGACTCTGAGAGAATAGGGTCAGAACAAAGTCATTTTATACACACACACACACATATAATGTATATACATATATGTATATATGTATATGTATATACACACATATGTACACACACACACTTTCCTTTCTGTTCTCTGGAGATTGGAAGAACAGTCTTTTCCATCTAAACCCTTCCTCTCCCACCTTAACTTGAGCTTACAATGCATGCTTCTATCATTCCTAGTATAAGTGCAGCCAAGGTCTCTTTCCATCTATGTGAGCACAACTCTGCTTCATATCCAATCCACAACAATCATTTTTATTTTAAAATATTTTTAATTTATTATTTATTTCAAACTTTCTTTTTAAATTTTGAGTTCATAAACCTCTCCTTCCTTTCCACCTCCTCCCTAACCCACTAATAAGGTAATCAATATATTAATTATACATGTGAAATAATGCAAAACATATTTCCATATTAGCCTCATTTCAAAAGAAGGAAGAAAAATAAAGTAAGAAAATTGTACTTCAATTTGCTCAGAGTTCATCCGTTCTTTCTCTGGAGGTGGATAACGTTTTTTCCTCATGAGTCCCTAGGAATTGTCTTAGATCATTGTAGCCAAGTCTTTCACACTTGATCGTTGTTACAATATTAATGTCACTGTGCACAGTGATCTCCTGGTTCTTCTCACTTAACTTTGCATCAGTTCATTTGGTCTTGACATGTTATTCTGAAAGTACTCCCCTTGTCATTTCCTACAGCACAATTGTGCTTCATCACAAAGGTATGCCACAACTTGTTCAGCCACTCCCAAACTGATGAGCATTCTCTCAATTTCCTATTCCTTGCCACTAGAACAAAAGTTGATATAAGTATTTTTGTACGTATAGGTCCTTTTCCTTTTTATTTGATCTCTTTGAGATACAGTCCTAGTAGTGTTATTGCTGGGTCAGAGGGTGTGTATGGTTTTATAGCTCTTTGGTCCTTGTTCCAAATGGTTCTCCAGAAGGGTTGGACCAATTCACTACTCCACTGACAATTCATTGATGTTCATATTTTTCCCTTATCCCCTCTAGCATTTGTCATTTCTGATAGGTGTGAGGTGGTACCTCAAAGTTGTTTTAATTTTCCTTTCTCTAATCAATACTAATTTGGGGCATTCTTTCCATATGACTGTAGATAGCTTTGGTTTCTTCTGAAAACTGCTGGTTTCTATCCTTCGATTATTTATTAATTGGGGAATCGTTCTTATTTTTACAAATTTGCCTCAGTTCTATACTCAGTATGCATTTCAGAAATGAGGCCCAGAGAAACTTGCTGTAAAATTTTTTCATATTACTTCGTTGTTTATGGTACTTTTTTTTTTAGCAAAATGTAGTTTCTCTGATTATTCCTTTTAATTAGGTCTTCTGTTTTTGCTCTTGCTTTGTCTGAGATCATGATTACTACCCTTGCCTTTTTTAGTTCACCTAAAACATATCAGATTCTGCTTTAGCCCTTTACTTAACTCTGTGTATGTCTTTCTGTTTCAAGATTGTCTCTTGTAAACAACATATTGCTGGATTCTTATTTCTAATCCATTCTGCTATTCATTTCCATTTTATGGATGTGCTCATCCCATTCGCATTCATAATTATGATTATTATGTATTTCCCTTCATCCCATTTTCTTGTTTCTTCCTCTCTCTCCCTCTTTTTAGCCTGTCCCTCCTCAAAAGTCCATTTTGTTACTATCTCCTTTAATCTATTTACACTTTTATCATCCCCTCCACTTTTTTTCTTATTCCCTTCCCCTTCTTTCCCCCATTTGGTAAATTACATTTCTATACAAAATTGAGTGTGTTTGTTTGTGTGTGTGTGTGTGTATTCTTCCCTCTTTGAACCAATTTCAATGAGAGTGAGGTTCAAGCATTGCCTTCCCCTACTCCATTTTTCTTTCCACTGTAAATGCTTTTCCTTGCACATCTGTTTTATGTGAGAAAATTTTCCTTCCCCCTTCTCCCACTCCCTTTATCACTCCTTCATTTTTTTTTTTTGGAGATCATTCCAACATAATCAACTCACACTCATTCCCTCTGCCTATGTAAACTCCTTTTAAGTGCCCTAAATAATTTACAGGTATCATCTGCCCATATAGGAATGTAAACAATTTAACTATTGAATCCATTGTGTTTATTCTTTCATGTTTACCTTTTTTATGCTTCTCTTGAGTCTTGTGTTTGAATGTCAAAATTTCTATTTAGCTGTGGTCTTTTCATCAGGAATGCTTGAAAGTCCTTTATTTCATTAAATATACATATTTTTCCTTAAGGATTATTTACTCAATTTTTCTGTTTAAGTTATTCTTGGTTGTAATCCTAGCTCCTTTGCCTTCTGGACTATCATGTCCCAAGCCCTCTGCCCCATTAATGTGGAAGCTGCTAAATCTTGTGTGATCTTGAATGTGGCTCCACAATATTTGAATTGTTTCTCTCTGGCTGCTTGAGACATTTTCTCTTTAATTTGGGAGTTCTGGGATTTGGCCATAATATTCCTGGGAGTTTTCAGTTGGGGATCTCTTTCAGGAAGTGATTGGTAGATTCTTTCAGTTTCTACTTTACCTTCCGAATCTAAGATATTCGAGCAGTTTTACTTGATGATTTCTTGAAACATGATGTCTAGATTTTTTCTTTGATCGTGGATTTCAGGAAGTCTAATAATTCTTAAATTATTTCCCCTGGATCTATTTTCTAGGTCAGTTGTTTTTCCAATGATATATTTCACATCTTCTTCGAATTTTTCATTCTGTTGATTCTTTTTATTGTTTCTTGATGTCTCATGGAGTCATTAGATTCCATTTGCCCAATTGTAACTTTTTAAAATTTAATTTAATTTTAGACTCAAGGGCCAGAACACAAGTACAGAATAGAGAAAAGAAACCAAACATATCATAAACTTAAATATTGAACTTTATTGAAAAAAATGTCATGTGCATAGCAGAATGTAAGAGAGGATTAAAAATATGTAGCAATAGATTTTCATTTCAAGAAAGCCTATATAATAAATAATACATGTTGTTTTGAGAATTGTCCATCTTTTCTTTGCTTTCTTGTGAGTTTTCTTTTGTTCTCTGCTGTGCACTTTTTTACTTTGTTCTTTTTTCCCCTTCCCCATCCCCAAAGGCTACAATAAAGTTTAGATATGTTTCTCTATATATAGATATGTACATATACATATACAAGTATACATACATATATAGACATATACTTTCCCAAACACTCTACTGCTAATCTTTGTTTTTATATTTGTGCATATCTCATTTCCTATCCCTCCTGATTCCTCTACTTGACTGACTACCTTGCCCTCCTGCTATCCCCCTCCAAGGATCCCTCCCCTATCCTCCCATTCCCATAAATCTAAATGCCCTTCTATACTCCCCTTTTACCTATTCCCTCATTCTCCCCTCTAAAAATTCCTCCCTTATCCTCTCCCCGCTCACTATACTCCTACCATTTTATTTCTTCTAAATTTAGAAGACTTTTGTATTCTTCTAAATATATATGCATTGTTCTCTCTTAAACCCATTCCCGATGAAAGTAGGTTACCAGAACTACCAGCCCTCCTCCCCCATATAAATACTCTGTATCCTTTCTTCCTCTTGCACCTCTTTTGTATAAAATAGTTACCTTTTTTAGCTGTTTCTAAATGGTTTTACTTTTTAAATCCATATTATAGTCTAGTTTATCCCCCTCTTTCTTATGAGCTCCACAATTATTAATAAGAATCTTAGAGATACATTTTATGTTGTATAAAAGGTAAACAGTCTGTCCTTATGAATCCCTTATAGTCAGTCTTTGGTATGTACCTTATGTTTCTCTTGGCTCTTGCATGTCAAATCTTCTGTTAAGTTGAGGATTTTTTAAAAACAAAGTGTTGAAAGTCTGAGGGTTTGTCAAATGTCCATTTTCTTTTCATTCAAGATAATACTTAAATTTGAAGAGTATGATATTTTTGGCTCGAGCCCCAGGTCTTTTGCTCTTTGATATATTGTGTTCCAAACCTGCTGTCCTTTAATGTCTCTGCTGCCAGGTCTTGTGTAATTCTAATTGTGGCACCATAATTTAAATTTAAATTGTTTTAATCTCGATGCTTTTAATATTTTATCCTTGACCTGGAGGTTTCAGAACTTGACTATGATATTCCTATGAGTTTTCCTCATAGGATCTCTTTTAAGTGGTGTTCAATGGATTTTTTCTATTTCTACCTCCCTGCCTTGTTCTAATGCTTCAGGACAATTTTCTTTAATTATTTCATGTGTTATTGTATCAAGATTTTTTTTTATCATGACTTTCAGTTATTCTGATTATTTTTATATTTTCGCTTCCTGATTTGTTCTCCAAATCTGTTGTTTTTCTTATAAGATGTTTCACTTTCTCTTCTATTTTTTCATTACTCATGTTTTGTTTAATTATTTCTTGATCTCTTATAATTTCACTGTCTTCACTTTGCCCAATTCTAATTTTCAAGGTGTCATTTTCCTCCTTGAGATGCTGGATCTCCTTTTCTAATTGGTTGACTTTTCTTTTATAACCTTCTTGTTTTTCTTGGATCGTTATTATTATTATTATTATTATTATTTTTAGTTTTTCCTCCATCTCTGTCATTTGATTTTTAAAGTCTTTTTAAAGATCTTCTATAAATTCTTTTTTGGGCAAGTGACCATTTGAAGTTGCTCTTTGGGGGTTTCTTTACTTCAATATCCTCCTCTGAAGATGAACCCTAGTCATCTCTATTCCCATAATAGGTTTCTATGGTTGGATTCTTTCTCCTTTGTCTGTGCAATTTTTGTGGTAATAACTTGATTTTTATAATCGCCTGTAGCCCTGGGGTATGGGAAATGGTGCCTCTTGCCCCAGATCTTCAGTTCTCCCATCTATCCTGGAACAAAAGCCAAACCTCCAACCTCCTGTAGGTTATCATAGCTCACAGCCAGGGGCTTTCTGCTCCACTGCTTCTGCACTCACCAGGTCTGTGCTGGTTCCTTCTTGCTCCCACTGCTCTTCACAGCACAGCTGGGTCTGGCATTCTTCATCAGCAGAGGTTCCCTCGATCTTCCTGGGCTCAAACGCATGACTCTCCTCACCATCCCGGGGTACAAATTTCCAGTGGCTGGTGCTGAGGCAGCCTCTCAAACCAACTAACCCCAGGGCTTGCTGCTAGTTGTTTAAGCTGCTTGCTGGCTTGTTGTTAAATCAGAACCTAGCCTGGAGATGTTTATTCCTCACAGGGACAAAACCTGGTCCAGGGATTTTTTCTTCAGATCTTCTCAAACTGTCCAAGGAAGATCTTGGTTGTGCCCTTATTCTTCTTTGTCTCCACTCACACTTTGTTCACCCTAAGGTGCTATTTTAACTTTTGTGGGGGAAAATCTTGAGAGCTTGGAATTTTCTGACCTACTCTGCCATCTTCCCAGAATCCTCTCCCCCAATGCTAACTTTTAAGGAATTATTTTCTTCAGTGAGATTTTGTACCTCTTTTTCCATTTGACCTATTCTGCTTTTTAAGGAATTCTTTTCTTCAGTGAATTTTTGTACCTCTTTTACCAGTAGGCCAATTCTATTTTTTGTAAGGTATTATTTTCTTCAGTATTTTTTGTGCCTCTTTTACCAAGATATTAATTCTCTTTTCATAATTTTCTTGCATCACTCTTCTCCCCTCCCTCCAATTTTTCTTCTACCACTCTAACGTTAACTCTTCCAGGAATTCTTGTTGGGCTTGGGTCCTTAGCATTTTTCTTTGAGGCTTTGTTTGTAGCTGCTTTCACATTGTCGTCTTCTTCTGAGTTTATGTCTTGATCTTCTCTGCTACCATGGTAGTTTTTTTACGGTCAAATTATTATTTGTTGCTGTTGTTGTTTGCTCTTTTCCCTAGCCTATTTCTTGATTTTGAATGTTATGTTAAAGTTGGGCTCTATTCACCTGGAGGTGGGGAGGCACTGTCCCCTGTTTCAGGCTTTTTTGTGCTGTTTTCAGAGCTAGTTTTGGGAGTCTACAAATTTTTGGTGCTTCCAAGGTGGTGTGATTCAGGGAGAGGTATGGTGACTGCTCTTCTCGTCAGCATATTGGGTTTTACCCAAGAAGGGCCCCTGGTCCACTGCAGCCATAAGTGCTAGTGTTCTCTCTTTGCCTTGGAACTGTAATCAGGATCCCTGCTCCCTTGTGACCAATCCCTAGCACTTCTCTACACTCTACCACTGTGACCCAGAACTGTGTATGGGCAACAGTTACCAATCATTGTCAGTTGTACCCACTGCCAGCAAAAGGTCCCCTGTATTCTCTTTCTCACCAGTTGTCCAACTCCCTTAACTGTCTCTGAGCTGAGAGTGCCCAATGCTGCTGCTGCTGTTGCATGTGTGGGCTTTTGCCAGGCTTCTACCCTGGTGTCATAGACTACTCCTGCCAGCCTCCTAAGTTTTCTTAGGCCAGAAATGACCTTTTGTTGGCCCTACTACTCTGAAATTTTATTTGAGGTATTATTTTAAAGTTGTTTGGAAGGAAATGTTGAGAGAATTAAGCTGGGTTGCCTCTAATCCTCCATCTTGGCTCTGCCCTCTCTAACAATCAAAAGAAACCTCAAATGAATAAGGTCTTTGACCTTATTTTGAATTTTCAAAATTATTGATACAAAAATTACTTCAATTCAACAAACATATACCATATTCTTACCGTGTGCTATGTACTAGAGATACAGTGTTAGGTGCTATCACTTTATATACAACAGAACCTTTCTGAATTAAAAATGAATATGTAGTTACTATATATTTAGCAGTATTATTGTAGTATTTTATAAGTATATTTCTTCCTATGAGTGTCATTCCACTTAATCCTAAAGCTTTCAACCTTTGTAATAATTTTCATTCATTTAGTCAAAAAACCTTTAAAATATGAATTTATACATTTTCATTAACTTGTGATTATCTTAGGAGCACACTCAAATTGAGCAGATCCAGGATTCTCATTGGATCCTGGAATACAAATACATGGTAGCATCATGGCTGACTGGATGGAATGAACAGTCATGACTTTAATGGATTACCTTTTTTGGCAATCTAGACCTATGATTTCATATGTCTGTGCAGCATCCCTGTAAAGAAACTCCCTCTACCAATGCAGATGAGCAACTATTCTGCCATTTACCGGCCCATGGTCACACAGTCAGCACATGTGAGAGGTAAGGACTTGAGCTCAGGTCATCCTGACCCCACGAATGGCTCTCATTCCACTATGCCAATCTACCTCTCAATGCCCATTTTATAATATTTTAACATCCATATGCCTGAAGGCATGTGTCCTGCCCCACCACCAACAAAGATGAATGGTAAAGAAAAAGGGTTTCCACATCTCTATTTCTAGCTGACTTCTCACCCCCTCCCCCAACACTTTCCAACTTTCTCCAGGCATTTTTGTAGACAGGACAGAAGTACTTGAACACCTAGCTAGGCTGACTTCAGTTATCAATATGATGATGAGAGAAAAGCTTTCCTTTTAAGATGGAGTGGTTACTGACTGGAAGGTGAATGATCTTCCTGGCATTCCAGGTGAACTGATAATTACTATGCAAATGTTTAATTTCAGCATGCTAGGGACTCTTAATGCGTATGATCCTTAGCTGTGATCTTTGAAACCTCTGATAGATAACAGACTACCTTCAGTCATCCAGATCAAGCCCCCTCAGGCTGTCCCTGAATTTGCATACAGATAAATTTCTCCTGCAATAATTTATTTCTTTAATAACTAGAATTACAGAAGCAATGTAATCCTTACTCTGGTAGGAGAATATATCTTCCTTGGAACCTGGAATAATACTGTTCAGATTGAGGAAATTTGATGAGGGAAGGGGCTGATTCTTTCCAAATAACCATAATTAAAGGTATTGACAGGGAGCTGGTCACTTTGGTGGCTATAGCAGTTTGACTCATACTGCAAACTATTTCCTGAAAGTAAATAGCTGTTCATATAATCAGTTAACAGAAAGAAAGAAACTTGGTATTAAGACTCTGAAACCTTTGGAGAAAAGCTTTGAGGGAAAAATATATCCTAGGAAGGACTGATTTTTTAAGCAGAAGAAAATCTTGCCAAAGATTTCAACTTCATTCCTTTCTGGAATGGCTTAATTGCACAAGGCTTCAAGCTAATTACTGTTTTGATATTAAAGCTTTGGCAGTCTTACAAAAATATCAAACTTGTGCTTACAGGTTCCAAAAACCCTGCTTCAATGGCTCAAGGGTTGGTTAGGAAAGCATTACAGACTAAGCCAAATTGTTGTAGTGTTCACTTTCCTTATCTTTGGATAGTTTTTCACTTAGAACTTCACAAATGTTTGTTTAACAAATGTGAACATGATTTGTTGTCTGCCCTTTAAAAACCTGTGTTCTTTGTGGGTCAGATGTCAGGGACTACTGTCTGCCAAATAGCAAGGACTGCTAATTCTTAGGGAGATCCTTTTGGCTGATGGATGTTGACTTCCCACCGTGTTTGAAGTCCGCACCCAGCAGATTCTCCAAGATGGCATACAGCAATGATGGGGTTGGGCTCTACCTCCAGTTCTCACAACAGGGCATAAATTCTCAGGTTTTTGACAAGCTTCAACAAGTAATATTGTAATCAAATGTAAGGAAGAGAAACTGGGAGAGCAGAAAGATGAAATGGAAACATGGAGCTAACCACCATTCTTATACTTCAGGGTGTGTAAGAAAATAACAGACTTTGAGAGTTGATAAGGACTTCAGCCCCCATGTAGTCCAGACCATGCCTGAATAAAAGAATCCACACATGTCCTTGTGGTAGGTGTTGGCCAGGCTCTCTTATGGTCCCCAGTAAATCCCAGTTGTGAATCAGAATGGGGAGATTTACCAAGGACAGCAGTGCAGCAGAAATGTATGCAGAAGCTGGAAAAACAAGATTATAAAGATAGAAGGGCAGAAAGTCCAGAGATGGGGAGCATCAAGATGCATAGTACAGTGTTTATTTTAATGACTATATTTGGACAATTTCCCCAGGCTGCTGGGAGACTGGGAACCTGAGGGGTAAAAAAGCGGTTGTGTGTAGTGGGGCAGGGGATATCTGCTCAAATGGAGCAACCTCAAAGGAACCTCACTTCCATGCTGGCTATTGTGACATGGAAATGTGAAAATATCCATGAAGTGATAGTGAGGCATTTCGGATTGCCACTCAGTTTTCAGCATGTATCCTTGAAGGCCTGTGGTTCCTTTACCCTGACAATAAAAGGGTGTAATAGGAGGGCAGAGTTTATAATCTCAAAGAGGATCATAAACATGTCTGAAAGGTTCGGAACCGCCGGATATAAGAAACTCTCAAAGTAGAAGGTAGAAGAATCAAAACATATATTTAGGCTCCACAGTAACCAACCCATGAACCAGCAACCCCATTTTGATATATTGATCAAAAGCTTCCAGGCCCAATAAGTACGCCTTGAAAGAGTAACCAGGAGGCTACAGAGAAGCATGATTGCGTAAAGCAAAATCATGCTTCCCCCTCTATGGTAAAAAAGATTACCCACTGGCCTGAAGTCTTTGTTCAGCTTCCTCCCGTAGGTCAGCTCTGCTACTGGCAGCTCCTGCTTCAGCTGTGGCTGTGGCCACCTCTGGCTCCAACGGGAGCTGCTTTTAACCATCCAGCTTCTGCGGGGGTGTAAGGTACGCCGGGGAAAGCACAGGTTCTTTCAATCTGCTTAAGCAAGGTGAAGGGGTTGACCGGGAAAGCACAGGTTCTTTCCATCAGCTTAAGCAAGGGAAGCAAGGTGAAGGGGCCGACAAGCTTACTCCAGTCCAACATACAAACAGTATTCAGTTCAGGGGAAAAAGCCAAACTAGTCAAGGGCACTTGTTGACTAAGTGCTAAGGAGCCCATTTTTGGTTGCCAACACAAAGGGATAATACTAGATTGTTGGCCAAGTGCTCATTTTCACCAAATCTAACATTTAGTGAGCCCTCATGCCTAATCCAGTGGCAGAGAAGGGGTCATTCTACCTCTGCATGAAGATATCCTTATGAGGCAGAGTTGATGATGTCCTAGGGCAGCACATTCTATTTTGGGATAACAATAATTCTTAGGAGTTTTTCTTTTAATCAACGCTAAATTTTCCTTTTTGCAACTTCTACCCTCTAATCCTAGTTTTGCCTTCTGAAGCCAAAAAGAACAAGTCTAATCTCTTTTCCATATGACGGCCTTTCAAATACTTGAAAGCAGCTATTATGTCCCTGCTGAGCCTTCTCTCCTCTTGGCCAAAACACTCTTAAAGAGCATCTGATGCATTATTTTTCTTGTCCATTTCTTATTTTTCTGTTTATTTTTGTAATGAAAAAACCCTCAAAAACTGTAGATTTGCACTAAGTGATATAATATTAATCAATGTTACACAAAAGAGGAAGAAAACTGGAAGGAATTTGATTTAAAGATTCATATCAACAAAGAAAATAGCTTCCTCATCCTAATTGTTCATGGAACAATTCCAAATAACCGAGCACAGTCATCCTGTATCATTCATAAGTCCTATTACATTCCCATCATCCTTATCTGTGCCAGCAGGTTTCCACTGCTCAAATATCATTTGTCCAACTAAGGATCACAGTTGTGATTAAACACCACACAGTATTGATTGAGCATTTATGTAGGTATGGTATCTGATTGGGAGCCTGATAATATAGGAATCATTAATGATCAGTCTAACAAGTCTGGCTAAAAACATGCTAAGTACAACCCTGGAAACTAGTGATACAGGTACCTTTACTCAGGACCACCAACCACCCTTTGTATATCATATGTCCCTCCACTAGTCCATTGGTTAAAGATTCAATTTGGGGTGCTACATTTTAGAAGGATATGGACTCTCTGGAGTGCATCTAGAGGAGGATGGTCAGGATGGTGCCGGGATCAGGCACTTTGTTAGAAAAGCATTGGTTATAAAAGGTGATATTGAGCATGTAGAGGAGAAGGCAGGATAGACACAATTAAGTATTTAAAAGGCTTGTCACATGCAAGAGGGATTAGCTTTGTTCTCTTTGGCCTCAGAGGATGGAACTGACAACAATGGATGGAAGCTGCAGAGACTCATAGTTGGGTTCAAAGGAAAATCTTCCCAACAATGACTGCTGTCCAAGAGAAATGGGCTGCTTTAGGAGGTAATGGGCTTGCCTTCGTTGGAGGTCTTCAAGCCTCTGCTTGATAAATACTTGATGGGGAGGCTATGGAGAAGAGTCCTTTTCAAGTATGGATTGGACTATGTGACTATGATAATGTCTCTTTAAATCCTGAGATCCTGTGTCACCACCATGATGAAGTCCTTCCTTGAGATCCTGAGGGATAAATGGCTTTGTTGTCGATTTGTCTGGAATTCTAGCTCATATCTGGTACTTTTAAAATTAGATTTGTGTTTTCACTGTTACATGGAACTCCCAGTGAGGAAATTTCATCTATCAAAGCAGATAAATAGATAAGCACTTGCTATGAAACTTAGGTCTTAAGAGAGTTGCTTGGTCACATAGGCAATACATACCAGAGGTGAGATTTGAACCTGGGGTCTTTCTGACTTCAAAACCAGCTTTCCATCCATTACAGCAAGCCACCTTTCCTACTATCGTGCACTGTACACAGTGGATTTTAAGAAATACTGATGGTAGAGGAGTTCAGGATTCTTATTTAGTCTTAGGGTGTGGGAGAAATGTAGGAAGAAGTATTGTCTGTTGTTTGGTTCTGTGAATCCAGGGATGAGGGTTGAAAAATGGTTATGAATGGTGTCCACATATTCCATATTGACTGGGCTCTGGAAATTCCTAGCAGTCTCAAGTCACTGACTTTCTCTCTTCCCTAGACTTTCTCTCTTCTCTAAACACAGAAGTGGAGTCAGTAATATTCTAGGACAAGACAGGATGTTTACTCATATAAAACTTTACAGGCTAGACACACCAGTGGGCTTCCTTCCTCCACTTATCAGAAAGTTTAAGAAACAAAAAGAAGCTTTTAAAAAGAGTTAGTGCTTAACCACACCAATACTCAGGAGTGGACACAATTTGTTTTGAGGTCCTTGAGGTCAGAGACTATGTTTCATTCGATCATCTTTTCCTCTCCTGCCCAGTCTAGCAAGAGCATTGCAAGTAGAATGTATTCAATAATAATTTATTGAATTGTTTGGAAGCTGGGACAGAAGGCTAATTTTATTTCTTTTCAGGGGCTGGATAGAATCAACTGGGTTCTGGTAGCTGTAAAATTATCATGGTCGTACCTCTCTTCAAAAGTTCAAGGTAATTGATCACAGGATTGGTTCTGCGCTCAGCTTTAGTTTCTTCATCTCCACAATGGGGATAATAAAAATTATCTACCTCACAGGGGTTTTTCTATGAGGATCAAATGAGATAATATATGGAAAGTGCTATGCATACCTTAAAGCACTATATAAATGTTAGCTATTATTATCATCATTATTACTTATAATATTAAAGGCAGGGTTTTGTAGTAGATAGAAAACTGGTCTTAAAGTCAGGTAGACCTGTGTTCAAATCCCGCCTCTGACACACACTAGTTTTGTGACCTTATGCAGGTCATTTTATTTCTCAGTGGTCTAGACAATTCCCTAAGACTATAAGGTGCAGAAAAGGTGCCAACCTGCATTGGTAGAGGGAGTTTCTTGATCTGGGATTAATCTCCCTATATCAAATCATAGGTCTAGTCTCTATATCAGTGATGATGACGATGATAATGATGATGATGATGACGACTATGATGATGATGATGCCCAGGGAGATACTTAGAATACCTTTTTTCCAAAGGTCTTTGGGTAAAGAATCTGAGAAATTCATAATAAGAGATGTTGATTTATTAGAAAGAACATTGGAGTTCAGAATCAGAAGACCCAGATTTGAATCCATACTTGGATTCTGTCTCCAATTTCTATCCCTCTGATCTCCAATTCTTCAAGTCTTAGCTTTTTCGTCTGCAAAATGAAGTAATAAAATCTTCACCGATTAACTCACAGGGTTGCTGTGCATGAATTCACTTTGTAAACTGTAAAGGGCTATATAAATGTGAACTATCATTACTTTTAGGTAATGTGGCCCTGAGCAGTATTTTTTCACGTTTTTATTGCCCTATCATCATTATACCTTGAATCACTCTCTTCTTATGAGACCTACCCAGTAACGGTAATGAGTGAGTCATAGGTACTCTTGCTTCTCCGGTTTCTGATGAATTTGATAAAATCAAAGTCTCTCAATTCTGATGTATGAGGAGGACACATAGGAGATTTAGGTAAGGGGAGTTGTTCAGGCTCTTCTTTAACATCCTGCCTTAAAATTTTGTTCCTAGGTCATGTTTCCAAATTGCCTTGTATGGAAGGGCTTATTCATGACCAAAGTGTAACCTTCCTCCTATCTTTATACTAGGACTGTCCCACCCAGTGATGCAATCTGAATATGGCTAGAAATGATACCCTGTGGCAAGAGTCTTCCTCATTTTGGAATTGTGAATCAAATCCCCTGGCTTATATTGGCTAAAGAGATTCAAAAGTCTAGCCTTAAAAGAGATGCTTTGGTAACATGTCTTCAAGAGGCCCCTACAGGCACAGCAGTAACTAGGGTTGGGTGACTGAGGTTTTGTTCTTGAACCTAGAACACTGCCTACATTTATACTCCTTCAACACTTAGAAACAACTGAGTTTAGTACTGTGTTATCAAGAAATAGAGTAGGAAACCTCTGATGGACTTGCTTGACCTCAAGTGAACTGTTTTCTACCTTTTCTTTCCATGAGGCAGACTTTCCAGTAGTGGCCACGAGGTGTCCTGTGTCTCATCCTCTATAGTGTCTTGTGTCCCATATTCCTGGTACTTCCCTCTTTCCTCAAATGAATTTATCTTTAAAAACTGATTCCTTTTTTTTTTTTGGAGGGGGGAAGGCAGGGCAATTGGGGTTAAGTGACTTGCCCAAGGTCACACAGCTAGGAAATGTGTCAAGTGTCTGAGGCTGGATTTGAACTCAAGTCCTTCTGACTCCAGGGTCAGTGTTCTACACACTGCACCACCTTGCTGCCCCCAAAACAGATTCCTTTTGAAGGCACTTTTTGTGCTGCTTGTCCCAGAGGCCAGAATTGCTAGTTATGGCTCTGCCTGTAGAAGAGAGGCTTGATAGGTAATACAAGTGAAAATATTTATACATGCAATGATATATGCAGATTTTTAGATTACAGACACATGCTAGGAATTGCTCAAAGACTCTCCTTTCCATGGGCAGGTCTGAAAGATGGACTATGACCTGGGATTTCAGTAGAACCCTTGGGAAAAGCTTGAAGATAACATCTAGCTGAAGTTTGGGTGTGTGCATGGGAGGTGGGGTATGAATTTGTAGGAAGCAACTGTGATGCAAAAAGAGCATTGACAAAGCTTAAAAAAATACATAGAAGAAAAAAAAAGAAGTTCAAAAGGAGATACAAATAGCAATTTTACTGCTACCTTATTAAATTGAATATGTATAATTAAAAAACTGGAACAAAATTTAATAGTTTCATACACAATCTACTATTTTTTCTTTGTATATGGAAATGCTTCTGTTTGCTGATGATGATTAAGTTCAATGATAAAAAGTACAATTAAGAAAGGAAGCAATGCATGAGTATGCATAAATGGCACAGCCAGAATTATTATATGAAGCAAGTGTGGAGAATATAATGAATTCTTCTATGACTATGTGTATAAACACTATCAAATGGAACTAATTCAATATGGTTATCACAGTATTACCTCAAAGATGAGGACCTTAGAAGAGACCCCGAAGAGAATTTAGCCCAACCTTCTCATTTTACAAAGGGCAAATCTGAAGTCCAGGTCATAGAGGCAGTTATTGGTAGGGCCATGATTAGAGCCAGGTCCTTTGACTCCAAATCCAGTATTCTCTCTACATGATCATTAGGTGCTCTAGACCGAAGATAATCAATTAATTAAGTCATGATGATTTTGAGAGTAGAGCGTTCTCCACCAGTGGAATTTAGGAGACAGCAGAAGAGAACACCTTCATGTCCTTAAATCTTTAAACGAACATCTCATTTCTCTACTTCATTTGACGTGCGCCAACATAACTTTAGGAACTTTCAGAGTTCAATAGGCAGAGGCCTTTATTATGATAAAAACAAGGCAATGCTAGAATTTTCATAAGAAACAACCAAAAAACCCAAACCCTAATTGCCTAGCAGGGTCATAAGTAAAGAAACTTGTAAGAACTATTCATTATGTTTTTCTACTATTTTTTTACACTACTTTTCATGAAGATATTTAGGCCTATGTCATCATTGTACCAGCAATGATCATAGACATGAAGGAAAAGAATTTTGCCACTCCCTGTTAAATAACATAGTGTCCTATGCTAATCCACCTAGATAGCTTTGTGTGTAAGAAAAGTTAAAAAAAAAAACACAAAGCCTGACTTAGGTTGATATAAATTACTATTATCATTAGAATCCTATTACTAAGTTTTTCTCTTTACAGCTAGAAGTCTTTGCCCACCCCCACCTGCTAATGGTTTTTCCCCCTATAAAAATGTTGAGAAGCAGTATGGTATAAGGGAAGGGAAAGAGAAGGGAACAGATGTTTATATAGCCCCCATTATAATGTGCCAGGCAGAGTGCTAAGTGTTTTCACAAATATTTTGTTTGTTCTTCCTGTGCTGTTAATTATCTCCACTTTCAGTTGAAACTAAGGCAGATGGGAGGTAAATTGGCTTGCCCAGGGTCACAGAACTAAGAAGTGTCTGAGGCTAGATTTGAATTCACACCTTCCTGACTCTGCTTCCAGACCTCTATTCACTGCACCACCTAACTGCCTAACGGCTTAAAAGCTGACCTTAGAGCCAGGCGAGCTTGAATTACATTCCTACCTCTAGGCAGCTGAATGCACTTTGGTACCTTCTAGTCCTTAAGAGCTGCCTAGAACTTTTAGAAGCAAGGTGACTTCCCCAGGGTTACAGAACCAGTATGTGTCAGACATAGGACTTGAATTCAAGCTTTTCTGGCTCTAAGGCCCAGCTTTTAAGCCATTAGGCAGCTAGGTGGTAGAGTGGATAGAGCTCTAGGGCTGGAGTCATGAAGACCTCTGTTCCCGAGTTCCGATCCAGCCTCAGACACTTACTAGCTGTGTGACCCTGATCAAGTCGAGTCACTTTCATTCTCTGATGGTTCCCTATACCAATGAAATCACAAGTCTAGTTCCTATGAAAATATTATTGTAGTTTATAAAAACAAAACTAAGACCATTTCAAATGTTTTGTGTAAGCATACTATGAAAACTATAGGTTTTGGCTAAAATCCCAACATTTATAGGGTCATAGATTCAGAGCAGATAGCAACCTTAGAAATCAGCAACTCCAACTCTCTAATTTTTCTAGATGAGAGATTAAGTGATCTGTCTAGGGTCACACAGCTAACAGGTATTTTTTGCGGGGGGGGGAGGGGGAAGCAGGGCAATTGGAGTGAAGTGACTTGCCCAAGGTCACATAGCTAGTAAGGGTTTCAAGTGTCTGAGGCCAGATTTGAACTCAGGTCCTCCTGACTCCAGGGCCAGTGTTCTACTCACTGTGCCACCTAGCTGCCCCGCTAACAAGTATTAAAGGCAAGATCTGAAACCAGGTCTCCTCGCTTTCAGGTCCAATAATCTAGCCACCATAGCACGGTGCCTCTCATTAATTCTTCTCACTTCTGGAACATGTCACAAAAGTAGGAAAAGGATAGAGGAGGGTGGTCTTCTGCCTGAAAATCTCAGTTTTATAAATAATATAATCTCAGTTAATTTGTTCCTAAGAAATGGTCCTTTTCTTTCCTCATAGGTGAAGGTGATTAGAGAATCCTGCACTCAGATGTGGGAAGAAAGGATGTAGCCTTTTGAAAGGCGGAATTCAGTTTTAGTAACATAGAGAAATAGGTCCATATATACAGATCTTTGTGAAAATACAGGTTTTTCCAGGTACATTTTCTGAAAAGCTTTGAAAATTTGGCCAACAGATTAAAGTTTTTATATACCAACTCACACAATAACAAGCATGTTAGAACACTTGTTGGGAACAAAATGCTATTTTCCCTGGTGCAGCCAGCAAAAACACAGCCTTAGGCCCAGGCTATAATGTGAAGGATTTTGGAGCAGCTGGCTTTTGGGGAGCATAAAAACAATCCACCTTTCTGCTCCAGGCTAGAAAAATATGCAGAGTTTGCATTGTGCTTCATGTGTCAGGATAAATCATGCTATTTTTTCAGTGAGATCCACTGATGTCAGTGGATGAGTCAAAGGAGAAATAAATGTAAAGAGTCAGTCAGTTGGATCTGTGGGCTCAGTGGGTGAATCAGATCTGTATCACGAATTCAGGAGTTTGACTAGTGGGGACAAAAATCTAATTTTTCATATGGTAATTATGAAATCAGTGTATGCTTTAGAGGGAGTAGAATCTGTAATGATAATGGTATCGACTTTAAACAAGACCACACCAGGTTTGGGTGGGAGCAAGTTAATACTAAACTTGGTCCCCCAAGACCTTGGGTCCCTGCTATTTAAGGCTCAACTTCTGTGAGATTCCAAAAGTTCACTATATTCTGATTTAAATAAAATCTGGTACTTTTGAGGGGCAGGATTGAGGATGGAGGAAAGGAGGAAATTGGCAAGAAAGTTGCTAGGTGAAAGACTCCTCCAAGGCAAAAGAAAAACAAGGATTTATTTCTGCCTGGTAGGATGGATTATTGTTCGGTCTTGTCTGACTCTTTGTGACCCCGTGGAGTTTTGTTGGCAAAGATAGTGAAGTGATTTGCCATTTTTACTTCTCCAGTGTGTCCCCATTTTACAGACGAGGAATTGAGGCAAATATAGTGAAGTGACTTGTCCAGGGTCACACAGCTAGTAAGTGTCCCTGAGGCCTGATTTGAACTCAAATCTTCCTAACTCCAGGCTCAGCTTTCAATACACTGCACCATTTAGCTGCCCCCATAGGATTAGTTACATTAATTTATGTTTCATTACTAAAGGCCTCCGTTTATGCCTTCACTACTTTGTGGTCAAGGCTACTTAACTTTGGGGTCCTATCTACTGCTCTTCTTCACAGAGACTGAAATGTTAATTAGTAAAAAATTTGTAGTAAAAGGATCAAAATCATTCTCATGTTTTGCCTTAAACACCAGATGAACCAAAGTCATTAAAGGGTTAGATGCTAGCAAAAAGAGATAGTCAAAAGGTTTACCTAGGAATGGGAACTTCTGTTGGCCATTCACTTTGGGAGATTGAAAACCCTGTTCCCTTAACATCTGAACTTACACATGACTCAAGCATCACTCAACTTTGTCAACTCAGATCCCCACCCAGTTGAGACCTAAGTCTACAAGTGCAATAAGTTGAATGTTTTCTCTTCTGTGTTGCATAGCAATAGTGCATCATTATTAAGACAGGAAGTACAGAGATTTATTGGCACTGACTAGGGATACTGCTGTCCCACGAAAAATTATATCTGGACTTTTTTTTAAACATACAAAACTTGAAAACACAGTAATTTGGGTTGCTTCAATTCACTAAATTAAAAAATAATATGAACTTAACAGACACCAAACAAAATGGTAATTTTCATATACAAAATAGAACAGGAAAGGGTTGTACACAAAACTATGAATCTCTTTTAAGTATAGCTTACTTTTCCTTTTAAGTGTATACAGCAACTTTCAAAGCTATTCTGCTAATCTGTATTTCTGCTGGCTTGCCTTTTGCTGTCTTCTTTTTTTTTAACTGCTTCAATGAATTTTCTTCTCCTCTTCTCCCCTTTCCTCCTCTTCCCCCCTCTCCCCCCTCTCCCCCCTCTCCTCCCCTCTCCTCCCTTCTCCTTCCCTCTCCTCCCCTCTCCTCCCATCTCTTCCCCTCTCCTCCCCTTTCCTCTCCTCTCTTTTCCATTTTTTTGGATAATATATTGTTAGACCCCCTTTTCCCTCCCTATTCCCTCCATCAAAAAAAGAAAGACAAAACCCTTGTAACAAATATGCATAGTCAAGAAAGCAAATTACCACCTTGGCCACATGTAAAAATATAGTATAAGGAAAGGTATAAACATGATAGACATTAATAATAAAAGTCATAAAAGCCATGTGGCTATATCAATAGATGTAGAAAAAGCTTTAAAATAATTTCTATTAAAAACACTTAAAAGCACAGGGATACATTGATTATATTTTTAAACATTCATTTCATCTAAGGTATCAGTTTTGTTGTCACATAATCAGACAAAATAGTTACTGGCTGTTTATTCTTCTTTAATTTTAGTTATTTTTGCTTTTCCAATTTTGATACTGTCACTTTGGTTTTCTCTTCTTTTTAAAAAAAAATCAAAGGAGTTGTTTATATACATTATTACTGGGAAAAAACCAACCGAGCTCCTACTTTTATTTGTTGATTCAATGGGGCTTTTTTGCTTTTACTTTTGTTAATATCTTCCTGGATTTTCAGAATTTCTTGTTTGGTGTTTAGTTGGGATTTTTTTGCTTATTTGTTTTTCTAGGTTTTTTTTTTTTTACGTTGCATACCCAATTCATTGATGTGTTCTTCCCCTCTGTTGTTGATAAAATGGACATCCTCTCAGGACTGCCTTAGCAGCATCCCCAAAGTTTAAGTATGTTGTGTTGTTATTGTAATTTTCTTTGATGAAATTTTCTATTGTCTCTATAATGTTTTAAATAATGTCTTCTTTAATTTTATAATTGTTTATATAATGTCTTCTTTGACTCACCAATTCTTTAGGATTAATGTACTAAATTTCCAATTAATTTTAATCCTTTCTTCAGAAAACTTTTTTTGAATATAGTTTTTATTGCAGCATGGTCAATAAAGGATGTGTTTAATATTTATGCTTTTCTGCATTTGTTTGTTAGGTTTTTATGCCTTAATACATTTTTTTTGTAAAGATGCTATACATAGCTGAGAAATAGCTATATTCCTTTATATTCCCATTCAGTAATCAACAGAGATCTAACTTTTTCCAAAATTCTATTCGTGTGCTTAACTTCTTTTTCATTTATCTTTTTGTTAGATTTGTCTAGATCTGAAAGGGATACTTTGAAGTATTTCCTCCTTTGTAAAGTTAAAGGGGCAGGCTAGATGGCTTCTGTAACCTTCTAGCTCAAGGTCTATTATCCTATGAAACTGAGTCTCAGAGAATTGAAATGACTGGACCATGATCACATAGCGAGTAAATTTCAGACTTGGGTTTTAAATAATATTTTTCTAACTATAGATCCAGCACTCTTTTCATTGTGACAAGTTGCCTCTCACTTGAAGTCATTTCACTTTTTATTCTTTTGTGAAATGGACTATATGTACATGCGTCTATGTAGTCCATTCCAATACTCAAATTTTCTGATTCTATCATCTCTATAGTCCCTTCCAGCTCAGAACTAATATTCTATTTTATCTCTTTTAGTCATAAGTGCTCTCCTCTAGAAAATGAAAAGACTCTTAGCACTATTGATTTAATACTGAAAGGGATCTTAGAGGTTATCTTGTCTCCATTTCTTACTTTACTGAAGGGGAAACTGAGGTCCAGAGTGATGTGACTTGCTTAAGGTGACATAGGTAGTAAAAGGCAGGGCTAGATTTGAACCCATGCTCTCTGACTTCAATTCTACCATTCAGATTCTTGCCTGTGCTAATGTAGAAGAAGAACTTGAATTCAAATCCGAATTCTACCATTTATTTCTTATATGACCTTCAACAAGTAACTTAAATTTTCAAGGCTTTACTTTCTTCACCTGTAATTTTAGGGTGTCAGTAGGGCAAGGGAATTAGATTAGATACTCTCTAAACCTCCAGGAAACATTTTGGTTCTACCTATATGATCCATTCTGTTCTGGAAGCAAGACTTTAAGCTGGGGTGACTTTCCTTATTCTAGGATGGTTATTATCTTGAAGTTTCACGTTAAGTTCACATAGCTTTTCACCATAGTAAATAAGACTCAGAGTATTTAGAACAATGAGTGGCTCTCTCTTACTGTCAAAATACATTTTTTTCCTAAAAAACAGTGTGTGTGTGTGTGTGTGTGTGTGTTTGTGTGTGTGTGTGTTTGTGTGTGTGTGTGTGTAAATAATCTGAAATCACTCTGGGCAGGTGGCAAAGAGTTTAGAGTACTAGATCTGAAGTCAGAAGACCTGAGTCCAAATCCAGTCTCAGACACTTTCTAACTGTGTGACCCTGGGCAAGTCATTTAACCTCTGTTTTCCTTAGTTTCCTCAGTGATAAAATGGGAATAATAATATCCTTTATGTCTTAAGATTGTTGTGAGGATTGAATGAGATTTGTAAAGTGCTTAACATGATGTCTGGTGCACCGTAGACACAATATAAATGCTTCTTCCTTCCCATGTTGTGAAACATTTTAAATGTCAGGCAGAGGAATTTGTATGTTGTATTCAAGGCATTAAAGAGCCATCAGCCTTCTTGAGTAGGGAATTGTGCTTCAAGAAAATGATTCTGGTGAGGTGGTACCAAGATGGTGGAGAAGTACAGTGTGCTCTTCCCCAAAGGGATCTAGAGAATTTGCCAGAGGAAGAAATCCAAGAAAAAGTCACAGTAAGTAATTTTTACAGACTAGGCCAGCATAGGGATTCAAAGAAAGTTATGGACACTGAGAATAGGGTCTGCCAGGAGTATTGGTGGGGGGTATTCCAGTTTTATTATCTACTGACCAGGTCCAGGTGACACATCTAGGGCAGTCTGAGGAGGGGCCAGTGCTCAGAGGTGAGAAGCTGTTAGAGGTACTAGCTTATATTTCATGCAAGGAGAAAAGTCTTATTTGTTGTATTATGTTGTATTTTGATGACCTTAAAAGAAGAGTGGAAAGGAAAAGGAAGAGGAATGCCCTGGGATGATGGGGGATGAGGGGAGGGAAGGAAAAGGAAGTCAGTGAAAATTATTTCAAATAATCTGGGTGTGCAGGTAGAGAAGGAGGAAGGGCCGGAGGGAACAGCTGACACTTGAATTTCACTCTCATCTGGACTGGTCAAATGAAGGAAGAAAACACACATACCTACAAATACATTTCACTCAACAAGGAAATAGGAAGGAAAAAGGAAATGGGAGAAGGGGAGTTAGAAGGGTGATAGATGAAGGGAGAGTCCTAAGCAAAATCAATCCTAAGGATATACAAAAATATTTATAGCTCTTTTTGAGATGGCAAAGAACTGGAATGTAAAGGGCTACTCACCAATTTTCAATAATCAATAGTAAATAAACATTTGCAAAGACTCTACTATGTACTTAATATTGAGGATACAAAGAGAGGCAAAAGGTAGTCACTGACCTCAAGGAGTTTACACTCTAATGGGGGAAGACAACACACAAAAAGAAGCTGAAAAGTGGAGGTGGGAAGGATGGAGGAATGGTAGTTCAGGGGCATAAAGTCCTGCAGCCAAGACGTGCAATAATGAGGTGATTGCCTTGGGTGCCATTCTTAAATGGAGGATCTGAGAGAAGCTCTCTGATGTCCAGCCAGAAGGAAGGAGGGGCCTCAGGAGCAGGGAGTACTCTAAAGGTCTTAGTTTTAGAGCTGAATTGAGGACCGTTTGAACAAGTTATGGTATATAAATGTGATGGAATACTATAATGCTGTCAGAAATGATGAAGGGGAGAGTTTCAGAGGAATCTGGGGAGATCATTATTCCAGAGCATGATCAAACATGCTGCTGCACACTCCTTGATAGAGAAGTGAAAGAATGAGACATATATGTGTGCATACAGATATATTACATTATACTATAGACATATACACATATGAGAATGAGATATATGTGTGTTTATATGTCTATAGTATATATGTGCCTTGTATGTAGCAATAGATAAGTATAAATCAGTACACATACACACATGTATATATGTACACACATGAACAATACTATAGATGTATATAAGGTACATGTATGTATACATATGGATGTATATACACATACATACATGTCCACTATATATATGTATATATATATGTATATATATTGGTTATTGTCCATTGTAACTGAAGAGCACCAAAATGACCTCACTATATTGGAATCAGGGTATAGTGTGTCTGACTGTGGCTGATCAAACCAATATGAACTTGGAAAGTTCTACCACAGGTTGGGCACAAATAGACCATATGAACATTTGGAATAGAGATGTCTTTAAATTTGTACATCTCAAGTTTCTTTTGAGCTACTGCAATTCTGCTTCATCCATAGAACACAGCACCTTCTTTGATGCAGGAACTCCACATTGGACAGTCCTGTGTTAGTGTCTCTCATGTCTCATAATCAATTCCAAAATTCTTCAGAGAGACCTTGAAAGTATCATTGTATCGCTTCTTCTGCCCTCCATGTGGGTGCTTGCCTTCTGTGAGTTCTCTGTAAAATAGTCTTGTAGGCCAACGTGCGTTTGGCATTTGAACCATGTGGTCAGCCCAAAGTACTCTCCGCAGTTGAGTTTGAAGGTTTGGCAGTTCAGCTCGAGAAAGGACCTCAGTGTCTGGAACTACATCTTGCCAGGTGATCTTCAGAATCTTCCTAAGACAATTCAAATGGAAGTGATTCAGCTTCCTGGCATGCTGCTGGTATACTGGTACACACATACATATATAATATTATATATGTGCATAGATGTCTAGGTTTCACGGGCATACAACAATGAGGTTGGCACAACAGCTCTGTAGAACTTCAGTTTGGCAGGCAGTCTAATACCTCTTCTTTCTCACACTTTCCTTAGGAGACTCCCAAACGCTGAGCTAGCTCCTGCAATGGCTGCGTTCACCTCATCATCTATATGTATATCCCTGGAAAGTGTAAAGGTAAGCGAACTTATCCACAGCATTCAGTATTTCTCCATTTGCTGTAACCAGTGGTTCCACATGTGGATGGTGCAGTGCTGGCTAGTGGAGAACCTCCTTTCTTGGTGTTGTCAAATAACAAGCAGCAGAGAATCAATCCATACTTTGTTGTATCTCAGCCTCAGAGGCTGCATTGAGTGCACAATCATTTGCGAACAAAAAGTCATAAACCGACTCTCTCTCCACTTTAGTCTTGGCTTATAGCCTTTTCTAATTAAATAATTTACCATCGGTGTGGGGTAGCCGACCTTGATGCCATTTTTGTCTTCTTTGAAGGTCTCTGACAACATTGCTGAATTAGCCTGGGAGCAAGTACACAGCCCTGCTTCACACTCCATCGGTGACTGGGAAAGTGTGAGAGCATCATACGGTATCCAGAATCTGTGTAAGCCTGCTGTCCTAGCACTGGCATACCATCCTGATAGCTTCTCCCCCAACCAAATTTTGCTATGATCTCCACAAGTCCTCATGACTGACAGTATCAAAAGACTTGGTCATGTCGATGAAAGCTGTGTACAGACCTCTGTACACACACACACACACACACACACACACACACACACACACACACAGATATACATCATTCTTATATTATGTGCACATATTTTATGCATATACACATCTACTATACAATGAGCATACCATATATGTACACATAAATATACATATACACATACACACATCTATCTATCCATCCATCCATCCATCCATCTATCCATCTATCATGGTCAATGTAGACATTTATTTTGTCAGACTTTACATGACTGCTGAATGAACAAAAAAAGTTCATTCTTATTTGGGGAAGGAAGGAGGGCAGATTTTTGCTGATTGAAAAAAAAAATTTGAAAGAAGGAAAATCACTTTGGCTGATGGATTGGAGTGGAGACAGACTAGAGGTACAGAAAACAATTAGGTGTTTATTTTCAAAAAGATTTGGAGCTTTAAGGACGGTGCGCGGCGCTGATAACAATTTTTTCCCCCAAAAGGCTGGGAGCTTGCGTGAGCGCGCGCGCCTGACTTCGCACGCGCTCACCTCCGGGAAGGTTACTGCACTTTGAAATGAAAGTTGAAGCGCGCCCGCACGACCCGCGTCCCAACCTCGCTCCTCTAAGAGGTGGGGCCTTAACCGTCACCCCTGCGCGTGTACACCCGCCTTCTCGGTCTCGAGCTCAGTGAGGAGGCGGGAGGAGGAGGAGGAGGAGGTGGTGGGCGGGGCGGGGCGGGGCGGGGCGGGGCGGCTTCTCCTCCTCCTGGACTCGCGCTCCATGGAAGCACCACCTCTCTCGCTCAGGTGTGGACCTCCGTCCACAGGAGAGCGCTCAGCCCGGCCCGAGCACCGGCCTGAGTCTGGCCAGAAGTCCAAAGCTGGAGGTCGTAACCGCCTTCCGAAGCCTTGGGACATAGGAGCCCGGGGATATCATCTCGCCTCGGGCTCTGTCCCCAGGGTAGGCAGAATTTGTTGTAGTTTGTAATAAACATGGCAGCTACAGAGCTCCTGGAGTCAGGGAGACTCCTCTTTCTGAGTTCCAGTGTGGTCTCAGACACTTAGCAGCTGTGTGACCCTGAACAAGCCACTTCACCCTGTTTGCCTCAGTTTCTTCATCTGTAAAGTGAGCTGGAGAAAGAAATGGCAAACCACTCTAGTGTCTCTGCCAAGGAAACCCCAAACGGAAACAACTGGAAAACTAATGAACAAATTGTATTTTCTCTGGTCCTGGAGAGGACCTCCCCCTGCCACTGCAGGCTGCACCTTGCACCTTTTGGACAGTTGGCTACAACAATGAGAGGTTAAGTGACTTGCCTAAGGTCACACAGACAATAGGTGTCAGAACTTGAGTTTGAACAGGTTTTCCTGTGTCAGGCCACCTCTCTACCACTTTATGCTGTCTCCCAATTTATAATAATATGGTTTAATTTGTTTTCAACTAAATGGTGGTGTATTTTTGTTTTATTTCTATAGCAAACATGTTCTTTTCAAGAGGGAAATGCTATCAGAAATAAAGTTACAGTCATTACCAGCCTCTTTACCAAGGCCTGTGAGACTTCTCAGAGTCCAGGGAAGCAGGTATGAAAATTTCTGTTGGACTTTATGGTGGACCAATTCCTTGTGCCCAAGTATGTTGACAGTGCAAAAAAGTCATAGAACTGAAAAACCTAAAATATCTTCCCAGTGCCTACGGAATCAAAACATAAAAGCCTAATAATCTTGTCATTCAAGGTACTCCATCTTCTGGTTCCAGCCTACCTTTCCATCTTTAAGCTACTTCCCTTCTAATATATGTGCTGTCCTGTAAGCTGTATATGTCCACATAGGTTATCTAAACATATGAAATCTGGACCACTCCTGAGGAGAGGATAGCCATAGATAAGGAGGAGGGGCAGACATCTCCCAAAATTGCTATGAGGCTGGGTTTTCCTTTGTCCAGTTTCAGAGACGGCTACTAGATCAGAGTTATATCTATCCCCTAAATATTGCTGATCTAGGGGTGTAGTAGGTTCAAGATTTAAAAAGAATCCTCCTAGACTACTATCCTTTAAAGAGGAGAGGTTGGCTTGGCCCTTTCCGTCTAGTTACTCTAGTTGTACAAGAGACCATTACAAATAGTGAGTAGACCTGTTTATCTAAGCAAATAGTAAACAGAGAAGTCATGTAGATTAGAATATACCAGAAAATACACAGAGTAAATGATTTCTTTAGATGAGAGGTAAGATCTTAGTTCAGCCAATAGAGGACCAACATCAACCAAGGGAAAATTCTCCTAAACCCCTGGGGACATGTTGAAAAGTCTGCTTTTCTTGCTGGTCTGCAGCTTCCAAAGTGTCATTCTCATACCGCATTGTCAGGCGTTGGTCCTAAAGATAGTTTGGTACCATAAGTCTCCTGGAAGAAGGAATCAAGAATCTCTCTCCTCTCCAAAGCTCCTTACTCTCTTCTTTTGCTTTGTATTCTCTTGATACTAATCTGGTGTTATGCTATGGCATGCAACATGCTCCAGGCTTGGCTTGAAACCGCTGTACAGACATCACAGGGGTTAGGGATGTGGCACTCCCGTGATATGGAAAATCTGCATAAAATTTTTTTGGCCTTCCCTTCATTCCAGAGTAGAAGTCTCAATTATTATGATATTAAAAGATAAAATACGTAGATATTATACAATACATATATTTATGCATTTCTGAGTTTCTAAACTTTCTTGTGTCATCGGCTGGCCTTCATGTATCATCTGTAGCTTCTGCAAAACTCCCCCCAAATTCCCATTTAATCTCTTATGCTGATCCGCGACATATCAAAATCATAATGGGAAAAGTTGCAATGTGAAAGGGATAACTGTACACCCATATAAGATCATAGAACTAGAGCTGCAAGGGAATCTCAGAGGCCATTTAGTTTAACTCTGTCATTCTGCCAATGAAGAAAGTGAAGTCCGGGGAGGTAAAGCGACTTTTCAAGATTATGTAGGTGGACTACAGCAAAGGTAGGCTTTGAACCCAGCACCTCTGAGTGTTTCCTATAAACTCTGCATTCCTGTAAGACTCTACATTCCTCTTTGATTCAGTCCTTGTCCCTGTCCTCTATGTCCTTTCTTGCACCGTCTCCCATGTCTGGACAATCTTGCTGAAGACCTTCCTTTTAAGGATGAATTCTATTGGCATTTTTCCAAGGAAATTATTCCTGATATAAGAACCTTGCCTCCACTCCTCCGCCCTGCCAATATTCTTTCATTCTAATTTCTAAGAACTATGAGTATTTTTGTACATCCTTAGATTTTAAAACTAATTGTTCCCTTAATTTACCCTTCCTCTTATTTCCTCTTCTCCCTTCTTCCCTTTTTTTTCCTATTTCCCTGTTGAGTGAAATATTTTTTCTGTACCCAGCTCTCTGTGTGTATATGTATTCTTCCCTACTTCGACCAGTTTAGATAAGAGTGAGGTTCAAGTGTCGCCTGTTCCCCCTACTCCTTCCTCCTTGTTTGTATAGATGTCTAATTGTGCATTGTCATTATGTGAGAAAATTTTTCTCAACTTTCCTCTCTTCCGGCCCCCCCACCCCCCGAGTATATTTCTTTCCTCCTCCATTTTCATTCTTCTTTTAAGATCATCAAGGTATAAAAGAACCACTCCCAGGCCTTCTTACTAGATTCCCTCTGTGATCCCAGATGATTCAGAGGGGTCACCTCCCTGTATTTGAATGCAAGCTGAGGGCTGTCGTTGCTAAATCTTATGTGATCCCATGGCTCCTCGGTGTTTGAACTTTTTCTTTCTGTCTGTTTGCAATATTTTCTTTTTCTTTTTTGACCCAAGAAGAACTAGATTTTGGCTATGATGTTCCTGGGAATTTTCAATTGGTGCTTCTTTTAGGTGACCAGAAATTCTTTTTTTTTTCTCCTGCTTTGCCCAGTTTTCCTTTCAGATTTCTTAACCTATGATTCTTAGGCACTCTCTCTTTCTCTCTAGTTTTGTCACGGCTTTCAGGTAGTCCAATGATTCTTAAGTTTTTTTCTCCCTGATCTGTTTTCCAGGTCAGTAGTTTTTTGCTATGAGATACCCAACATTTTATTCTGGTTTTTTTTTTCAGCCTTTTGACTTTAAATATTTCTTGTTGTTTCATGGAGTAATTGGCTTCTCTTCGGTTGATTCTAATATTCAGGATAGACTGGACAGAGCACTGAGCCTGGAGTGTGAGTTTAAATTCAGATTTTGGGCAAGTCACTTTCTCTCTGACTCAGTTTCCTTTTCTGTAAAATAGGGATAATAACGCTTCCCAATATTGTTATGAGGATAAAGTCAGATAATATTTTAAAAATGCTTTGCAAACCTTAAAAAAAGATATAGAAATGCTGGTGATTAATATTGAAGATGTTACTGAAAATAACAATAACTGATGTGCTTCAGTTCTCACGTATAGTAAGTAGCAGATTCAAGATTCATTCAAGATTTAACTGCAAACTCCCACTTTAGCATGCCGCTTCTCTTAGACTACACTTGCATTGTGTTTAATTAAAATTCATAAATTATCATTTTTGTAGCTGAATTTTTGTAGTTGAAAATTATTTTGTAGCTGAACATTCAGCTGAATACAATTTCTTGTAGGTGATATTAGCCAGCTGTTAATTATTTGTTGAAATTGTTTACCTCTGAAGTGCCTTTCAAATCAGATTCTGTGATTTTTCAGATGATCACATTTGACCTTTTGAGTACTTTTATCTCGAATCAGTTTTTAAAGTTTGCTTTTATGATGAGATCAACAAACATTTTGATGTTACAAATAACAAAAAAGGTTATGTGTGAACATACCTGATAAGTGTTCATCCAGCTTCTGCTTGAAGACCCTCAAGGTGAGAGAACTTACCATCTCTCTAGGTGACCCATTCCACTTTTGGAAAATTTATGCCTCAATCTGTACCTTCTAGTACCTTCAGGGCTTCTCCAACTTTTTCCACTTTCGACCCTTTTAGCATTTCCTAAACTGTGGGTCAAAACCTAGTGTGTTCCTCTCTGTATCAGAAGCATACTTAACCATCAGTCTTTTGAAGTCATGACTGCTTACTCCATTGTTTAGAATACTCGAAGTTATATTCCTTTATATTATCGTAGTTGTACAGACCGTACTCCTAGTTCTGCTCTCTTCATTGGTTCCCATAGATCTTCTGGGTTTCTGTGAATTTCCCCCCTTTTATAGCTTTATACTTTTCTATTACATTCATATACCATGATTTGTTTAGTGTACTTTCTGTGAACCAATTTCATGAGTCAACAATAAGATGACTAGATTTTTACCTTTAAAATCATAATTCTAAACTTAAGAAAAAAAATCTCAATTTGAAGGTCCTTGAGGGACGGAGTCTAGACCAGGGGTGGGAACCTGTGGTCTTGAGGCCACATGTGGCCTTCTAGGTCTTCAAATGCATCCCTTTGACTGAATCCAAACTAGAAGCTTGAGGACCTAGAGGGCCATGTGTGGCCTCAAGGCCACAGGTTCCCCACCCCTGGTCTAGGTCTTCTTACTCTGTAACCCTATAATGGGAGGGCTCCCAGTACAAGGATTTTAGATTTGCTTTCCTATATTAATGGACTTAGCTAGAGGGTACCAGCACATAGAGAGGGCATTTGTCAACTAGTGGTGTTTCACATAGAAAGGAAGGTTTCCTGAAAACTGTAAAATCATGGAAAAACATTTGAAGATCTATAGGACATTAATATTTTGGAGGCAAATGTGTTAGAATCAGTAGCTTACCATGTACTGTCATTCAGATTGTTTCACAAGGTAATAATAAACTTGATAAGTAAGAAATTGAGGAAGCAGGTTCACATGAAATAAGAGCTTGTTCCGAGACTAAAATTAGCTAAAATGTGTAACTCAAAGATAACTTTCAAATGTTTGTAAAATATACTTTAATGTAAATTACAAGAAAAAGGTGACAATCAAAATTTTTTAACAGTTAAGTATGGTATTAACTTATTTATTAGGTTGTCAGACTTTTGGAAATCTCAACCCCCTGGAGCATCAGTGGAAACTCGATAGAAAATGAGAAAGGCTTTTGATTACTTGTACCTGTCTTAAAGCCTCAAGACTAAAGCCATTCAAGAGAGTTCTTAAGTTCTTCACTCAGAGCCAATTTACTCTTAGTAACACACAGTTCTTAAAAACCTTGGTTACTTGGTTTCATAACCTAAGGCAGATTAAAAACAGAGGGGAACTGGTGAAGAGCCTCATAAAGATAGAACAGTGATATCTAACATAGCAGATGTCAAAACTAAAGAACAGAAAAACTTTGCTGTTTAATAATAGCTCATATTTATATGGCATCTTGTAAATTGCTTTTTTTACATCTAACCTGTGACATTGTGTATCCTTCTGTATGTACATGTGCACATATACATATATATATACACATATACATATCATACATATATATATATATAGGTATTTTTCCATTTTAGAGAAGTCATCCCTAGAGAGATTAAGAAATGTGCCTTATCACAGGACTAGTAAGTGATCGTATCTCCAAGGTCTCAATTCAAGAGCTGATGACTCCAGTTTCAATGTTCTTTTTATTATACCATTTCTATACAGCATGAGGTAATGGACGGGAAGTATATTTTAGATTTTCACCCAAAAAAGTTAAAAGAGGCAAAGCTTTGGTAGGTAGAGGTGGGGCAGACTTCCATTATCTATGTAATTCACTCAGCAGGAATATTAGTATTCCTTAAGTATATGGGATGAATTAGGTTTTAGGACATTCTCCCCCCACCCCTTCCTCCTCCAATTGTCATAAAGACTGCTTGGAGACTTCATGCCAAGGGGAACCTACTTTCTTTCCTGCCTCCCACCTTTCAATCCATTCCGTTTTGGGATAGTTGTAACTGTTAAGTTTTTCCTTATATCTAGCCTAAAGCTGTTCTAGATGTCTAGAAGTTCTGAGATGAAGAGACAAGGAGAAAAGATAGCTTGTGTTAAACGGCCTCAATTTTTCCAAGTAAATTAAAAAGATGACTCATGTTAAATGGCTTCAATTTTCCAAGTAAATTAAGAAGTGGGGTGCTCAGCTAATCTAGTGGAGAAAAGGAAAGGTGAGATGCTTGAGAGAATGTTTGGAAAAGTTTTGGGGGAATGAGATAGGGAATCAGAGAAGAATAAAAGTAGTGCTTTCCTGCAATAAAGGCCCAGTTGAAGTTGAATTACGTGAAAGCCAACTTATCTTACCTATCTGCCCTGATTGCTGACCACCTCAGGGACCCTTTAACCCTTTTCCTGGGATGTGATGCTTTCTTGGGAAGTCTGATCCTGGCTCTGAGAAGGTGGTCTCCTAAAGTTGCCATTTACCTTCTATAAAATTTATTACAAAAACTTTGTCAATTCTTCCTCTTTTTCCTCACCACACTTGTGGGAATATGCTTCAGCGGCAACCAGTCATTTCTTCTAGTGTTAGACCAACCTCTTATCCATTTCCTCCACTGCTTTTATGCTAGCCTCTTGACCCACAACTTTCCGTATTTATAGAAACTGAAGTAATGTTACTATTCCTCGTCTGCTTACACTCAGGCCAGGTGGGAGTACATCTCCAGCTCCCCTCCCGACTCCTCCTTACTCGAATAACTTCTTTGTGTTATTTCCCCTGCTTCTCCTATCCTCAATAGAAGATTTGATTTATTGTCATGAGTTTTTAGGGTCATGGAATATTAATTCAGCTCTTTCTTCTCTTCTGACCTTTTGTTCTTTGATGATGTCTTTATTTCAGATTTTTTCTTGCTCCAAACCATTCTCCAAATAGCTGCCTAAGTGATATTGTTAAAACACAAACATGACCATGTGATTTCCCTGCTCAAGAAACTTCAGTGCTTCCTTATTGCCTCTAGGATATATTAGGAACTCCCCTCATCGGCTTTTAAAGTACTTTACGATCAAATTTCAGACTACCTTTCCATTGTATATCATTCTCCTTTCTTCACTCTATAGACCACCAAACTGGCCTTGTCACAAGTTCCCATCTCTTTGTCTTTCTGTTGGCTTTCCTCAAGTCTTGCATATATTCTCTTCTCACTTCCTCCTCCTAGAATTTCTTTAAGATGTGATTCAAAGATGCCCTGCATGAAGCCTTTCCTCAACTACTGGTGTTTTTCCCTTTAAACCTCCTTGTATTGAACTACTTTGCCTGTATTTGTATATATACTTATTATATTTATTCCACATATACTTGAATATACCTTTGTTGTCTCCTCCATTAAAATGTAAGCCCTTTGCAAGTAGGTATTTTTCATACCTTTTATTTGCATCCTCAGCTAGCACAGTGCCTGACACATTTAATAAATGTTGCTGATTAACTGATTCCATTAGGCTTGAATTTTCTGTATATACATCTTTGAGGTTTATCCTGATCTCCTTTGCTTCTTGGCATATCATTCCAAACTCTTGTTTGATTTCTTGTGGATAAGAAGTTTCCCTTATGAGGAATATAAGGAGTATACAAGGAGAAAGGACATGTATAGAAGTATTCCTTGTATATAAGGGCTAAGGGCTATTTGAATTGATTTTTTTTCCAAAGCTAAAGCTTTCTCTTGATTGTTTGAAATATTTGGTTTTTGGCATAAAAATTCTGAACTTTAGCCACTACATGCCTAGGAGATTTAAGCTGATAGTTCTCTCTGTTGATGACTTTGAGGATTCGATTGATGAGCAATTTCCTTGTATTACTTCTGGTACTGAGTATTTTAAATTCATGGGTTAAAATTTTTTATATCTATGATTTTTTAGTTATTTCTGCACAACCTGCCTTCAAGGTCAGCACTTTGGCATATAAAGAAGTCATTTGTTTCTTCATTTTTTTTATTTTTGTGGTAGAAACTATATGTATTTTTTATGGATGATTGGTGGGGCACTGAGGACAGTTGTTGGGGAAGACTGACAAGATTGTTGTGCAAACACTTTGTGTTTGTGCCCCTCACCAGGCCAAGGTATTGCTTAATATTAACAGGATGGTTTAGGTACTTCCAGGGTTTCATTTAGTCCTCTCCACAATAGTCAGCATAGAAGTCAAGGTAAGCTCCTGCACAGGCACTAACCATCACATCCACAATACACTGCCCCTGGTCAGCCACTACAGCTGAGACCCAAATGGGATTTTTTTACCCACCTTCACCTGTGCAAGAGTGCTCCTTTCGTCAGAGGTTTCCCCACCAAGAACTCTGCGACAATGGCTATGTCACCACTGAGAGACCCCTGTTACAAGAGTAACCTGGCAGTATCTGTCAGCTCTCCCACCCTCACCCTTTTGAAGACACAATAACTTGATGTCAGTAAGGTGGATTTTAGTGTAAGTAAGGTGGATTTTAGCGTGTGTAAGGTGGATTTTTGTTATTATTTATTAGGGTTCAGTTTCCCGGAATATCCATAGCCATAACAATCTCTGTTTCCCAGGTATTAGATATGAGTTCGCAGGCTCATGGTTCCAAACTTCTCCACCATGCTTGTGAAGCATTATATAAGGATAAATAACATAAACATGTGTGCTGAAATTGTAAACATCCACTTTGCACAATGAGATACAGGGATGAGGTCATGTAAACTTGTGAGGCTATTGCTGGCCATATGCCTTCTTTGTCTGATACCCTATAAAACAGGTGGGCATTAGTGAGCTGGGGAACCTTTATGGTTGAATGCACAAGCTGGACTGCTATTTGCCTTGATTGGCCCCCATCAAGGCTTGGGAGGGGGGAATCTGTGTGTGCCTCAACCGGCCCCCATTGAGGGTTGAGGGCATTTAGGGGATGCACAAGTTGTGGTTGTCTCGCTTGACCCCATCCAGACATAGGGGTAGTTGCCCCCTCTCTTCTCATCGGTCTCTTCGAGAAGGGTGATTAGGGAATGCTGTAGGAGGTTGTGGTGCTTCCATTATCAGCAATATTGTGTTAGAGAAGACTAGACTAGAAGAAAGCTTATTATTAACCCCTTTGACACTGTTTTCCTGTCTGACCAGATCAAGAGTGAACCGGTTAGAGGCTGGAGTCCAAAACTTCCAGTACCTCCTATGTGTTATCTGTCTAACACTTGAACATATAGTCTTCTGTTTCCATATAGTCCTGCATTTAAAACAAACTGAGACTTGGGGGAACTTTGTCTCTCTCCCTAGGGAGACTCATCCAAAAGTTTTTCAAATCTGGATATAAAGAATTGGGTAGCTCTGCAAGACTAAGTTGAATAGAAGACCAACTAGATGGAATAGAGGTTCTTTCAGGGATGTCCTAAATTTTGGCAGAGCAGAAACCCTTACTATCCTAATCCCAAATGTCTCTGTATAACTGTAGGTCAATTATCAGTCTTGTCTACCGAGTGTTTCAAAAGGTACTTACAGAAAAGAGTACTATAACCCTTTTCCCATTTAACATAGTGGTGGGGATCATGCCTGTTCTCATCATAATTAGAACACCTATGTGAATAGCCTTATATGCCCAGACAGCAGCTGGGACTGCCCCCATCTTCTTCTCTCCCATTGCCAGTTGATCTGCCCAGGCCTATGTGGTGGTCTGGTGAGAAAGCCTGAGGTCCTTCAAGTTGTGCCTCATCCAGAAAGCAAGAGCTAATTACACCCAAAACAGGCTGGTCTAGTAAGGTAGAGAGAGTATAAATGTACTTCTCTAAAACCATCTTCTCTCCTGCTTTCCTCCATCAGAAATTCATTTTAATGGAGCCAAGTATGCAGAACTCTGTATTTTAGCATCCTAAAAAGGGGTAAAGGGCAGTTCTCATCTGGAATCTTCAAATGATTCAAATGACTTTTTTTTTTACAAGAGTAAATTAACTGGAAGCTCTCCCAGCAGATGGAATTCCACAAGTGAAAAATACTCCCTATATAGGGAGTATTGCTCCAGAAGTAATATGGTTATGGGAGTAATGAAGAGAGGGAGGTATTAATAGGGTAAGTCAGAGATTCTTTTACCACTTATGCTAACTCGTATTCATCATTATTTCTTCTGTTTTCCTTTCTTATAATGCTAATTCCTCCAGGGTCCAACACATTTAATAAAAAAAAACAACAACCTTTGGGTCAGAGAGTATTAGTCCTTGCCTCAATTAACATTGTCCTTTTCACTTCTGGGTTTAGCAAATTCATTAGTCTTTTGCCTTCAAGATGTAAGAAAAACTCATTCATATCTGCCTCTAGTTGCCTAGTACATGAGCATATTTTATTTTCACTTTCTTTGCATTGGCAATCCAGCCTTTCTAGACTGTTAATATCTTATTGACTAGGGGATGTTTTACTGTCTTTATCAGGCTCCTCAAACATACATTATACTAATTCCATAGGGTGAATGAGAATTCTTTTCTTATTCTACAAAAAGTGCTACACATATATCTTAGTGCTTTGGCTACCAGGAGCCAAATTCAATTTCTTTTATCCCATTGCAAAAAAAAATCTTTTGCTAACTTATATTATGGGCTAATGTAACCTAGGCAAGATCAGATGAATATATATAATTCAAAAGGTTTTAAGAGTTATGCCTTCCGTGGTATTTTAAAATATTTACCTTTTTCAGTTTGTATTTATTTCTTAAATATATCAATGTAACAGTTTGCTAACCTACGTGGTAGAAGTTAAATGATAATGGAGTTAATGCTAATTTAGAAAAGTACTCAGCCTTAGCTTATATATTTCTACTGTGGTAAATATTAAGTTATAAACTAGAAGGACTCATTTTCAAGTCAGATTCTCATAGGTTTTTTTTTAAGATCCTTCCTTTAGTTTGTTGTTAGCAGTGTTTACATCAGGTACAAAGTTTAGAAAGGATAGAAACATAAAAGAAAGTTTTTAGAAAGATAGAAGCAGCAAGGGATATATCAGCACTGAAATCTCTGAAGTTTTAATGGCTTCCTAATTTAGTGTTATCAGAATGACAAGGTTTGATCTAGTTTTAACTAATTATTGGAGAAGTAATGTTTAAGAAGTTGCACTAAATTGCTTTGAGGTCTGTTTTGTAAAAGATTTTAGTGAGAACATCCAAGAATTTCTACAAGTGATATGGAACCAGAGAAGCAAATCTCCTAAGGAAGAGACTACTTCAGAGCAGTCCCTGAGGGATAAGGCCAGTTCCCAGACCAGGGCACTACATGAGACGTCTGAGATTCCAAACGAAATGTGCTGATACGATGGATATTGGGAGTGGGTTACTGGGTGGAGACTTGATGCTAGTTAATGTTGATGGTCATTATTGTATTATTTTGGCCTTTTGCTTCTCAAGTATCTACAGTTGCTGCATTTTCATAGTTGCCTTGAGACACATAAATCTTACTTCTAATTTTAGTCTATGTTTTTAGGTATTTTTACTATGACTTGTGTTGTGACTAATCAGTCATTATTCTTTTTCAGTTTTGCTTTAGTTACTGTGTTAAAGCTTGTTTTGAACTTCCACCAGAAAAATTTGTGTTAGTATGTCCTACTGTTGATAATGATTATATTAAGGATCCTTAAAGATCAGATTATAGATAAATGATCTTTGAGAGATACATATCTCTCATTGATCAAAGGGGGGGAAGATTAAGATCAATCCTGTATCATTTTCTTATTGATTCTATTTACAAGTAATAGATTTTGTTCTTTAACTGCTTTTGTCCTGTAACTACTTAAGGCATGGTTCTTTGTCTCTGAACTTAGTTCAAAGTTCAGCTGGCTTGTAATGGGTTAAATTTAAAAATCCAGCTTTTCTTACCTAGAGGAATTTTGCTAACTTTGGGGAATGTCTGTGAAAGAAAAGGAGTTGGGCCTGATACCTTTACTCCACCAAGCCATCCTTCAAGTATGTCTGGTTTGCTGTCCAAAAGTCTGGGCCGCTATCTCACACCTGGACTCAAACAATTAGCACTTTTTAGTTTCGTGGGAGAAGAATGGGGGGGGTCATTGCAACCCCCATTACCAAACTTCCAATTAATTATATTGTTCCCTGTGGTCAGCTTTGTAACCCATCATGTTGCCCTCAATCCCAGGATAGATGTCATTTACTTTGTTCTGTTTTTTGTTCTCTACTCCCCAAACCTTATAAAAGGGGAACTGTTCTTTGGCTCAGGATCCTTGATATAGGTGGAGGAAGCAGGCAACACATCCCTATTAATAAATGTTATCTTGTGTGGGGGTTTGCCTCAGTCTAGCCTTTTATCAAATTTCGCTTGAGACACTACCCAGACCTTGGAGCTAGGTAGCCTAAGTCTTCCTGATTTAGGTGTGATATGAATGTTCTATTGGGTACCTGCTAGGTAGAACCTTCACCAGCAGAGAACCCCAGCTCAGTTCATAGGCCCTTTCCCCTCAGGCACAGAATTCCTTTTCTTTCCAATTGATTATGTTCACAATATCTTCCCAGCCCCCTCCTTATTTCATACTTACTTTCCCTCCCCCAATTACTGCCACCACTTTGTGTAGCAGAGGAAAAAAAATTTTTTTGCCTATTACAACATATGGGCTGATCAGACAGAATCGCTGCCATGATGAGACAGTTTAGAAGTCACTGATACTGGTTCTTTAAACACAGGCTTAACAGGTAATTTGCAGTGGGCATGTGGGCAGGCTCAGAGTGGGAGTAAAAGTAAGTGGGAGTTCAGCTCTCTGTGATTATTTCAGAAGGATGTACCTAATGTAGAGGTGTTTGCTTCTTTTTTTTCTGTTGCTATTTTAATTAATATAGATTTGGTATGTTTCTTGCTTTTTTGAGGTTGTGTTATAGGTTATGTTATTCTGAGAATACCTACAGTACCATCTTCCCAATTGTTAGACATCCAGGCCAATGTAGCTTTACCAGCTGATAATAAGTAGATCTTAAGCCTGGCCAGCAGCTCACCATTCCTATATTTTAAGCTGTGACAGAGAAATACAAACTCTCTTCTCAGGTGCCAAGTTTTTAACTATCTATCCATTTAAAATTTTTTCTTTCATCATCTGAATTCTGTCTTCAATTGGCATTGGCATCAGTGATGAAAACGCTGCCATTGTCCTGTCTTTCCCCAGGCCTTCATAACCCCTATCAATGCTTTTTAGGTTCGTTCTGGTAGTATAATTCCCTCTCTACATGAATTGTGAGTCTTGGGAAGTACTCCACCATGTTTTGGAAAGTTGTTCCCGTAAGACTGCACACATATGCCTCTGTTGTTAATGCCAGGTTCATAGACAGCTTCTTTAGAAGGAAATTACCAACGACCATTACTCATCAATGCTATTCATTCCAATATATATTTATTAAGTGCTCATTATGTGCCAGGCACTGTGCTAAGCCCTGGGAATACAATTAATAAAAAGACACTCCCTGAGCTCAAGGAGCTTACAGTGTAAAGGAGGGAAATAACATGCAAAAGGAAGCAGGAAAGCAGGGGCAGGGAGCATAGAATGACATACCGAGAGGTACCTGCTGTGGAGGCATCTTGTTCTATGGAGTTGAAACAAGTCAGGGCAACAAATGAAGAAGAGAGTGAGCTGCAAGGGTAATTTTTGCCCTCTAGAAAGGAAGACATTGGGAGGGTACCCTACCACCCAACCCTTCAGTCAAAAGAGGAGAGGAGGCTGAGTGAGGTGATATCAAGGCTTGAGTTAGCAGCATGGTGATGAGATTAGAAATCTAGTGCCAAAGCTGAGGGGGCCTGGTCCTGGTTTGTTGAGTGATTGGCATACATCGTTTAATAAATTGATATGTTTGGAAACCTGAATCTTTTTTGTTTCCTCAGTTATTTAATCTTTCGCCCATTATAATCCTCACAACACTTCTATGAGGTAGGTGCTCTTATTATCCCCATTTTATAGTTGAGGAAATTGAGGCAAACAGGGGTTAAGTGACCTGGCCAAGATCACCCAGCTAGTAAGTGTCTGATGCCAGTTTGGAACTTGGGTTTTACTGACTGCAGGCCCAGTACTGTTATCAGCTGTGCCACCTAGCTACCATGAGAGCAAAGAGAGGGAAAAGTACAGGAGGACGGGAGAGAATGAAATACACAACTGACAATTATAGCCATGAATCTCAATAGTATGAACTCACCCAGAAAATGAAAGAGGATAGCAGAATGTATTAGGAAACAGAATCTAACAATATATTGTTTATAGAGTCACATAGAGTTAAAAACAAAAAAGAGGGGCTAGAGCAAAATATCTTATGTTTCCCCTAAACTGAAAAAAAAAAACCCTGGAGTAGTAATCATGATTTCAGATAAAGTTTTAATATAAATAGACATGATAAAAAAGACAAACAGGAAAATTATTACATTATATTTTAAGCTACCATAGATAATTAATTCAATACTTAATGTATATACCAAATAGCATAGTATATTAAATATTTAAAGGAAAAATGATCGAATTGGAGGAAGAAATAAGTAGTGAAACTCTAGTAGTGGGGGACCTCAGTGTTCTCCTTTCAGATCTAGACACATATAACTAAAAGATACGTTGAGAACCTGACTAGAACTTTAGAAAAATTAGAAATGATAGTTCTTTGGTAATTCTTGAATGGACATAGGCAGTGGTGGTACCACTTTTTCAGCTACCTGACAGATGGCTTCCCTTTCAACCCTCTGTTCAAGCCCAAGGTCAAGGGCAGGACCTCAAGAACTTGGAGAATGCTGGGTAAACTACTGAGTCTACAAGTAGTTCCTTGGGTCCCCCAGGACTTCTGAAAATTTTCTTTTGTGTGAAGGACGAAAAGGTGGTTATCTTTATTTGATCTACAGGTAGTAGAAAGCTACTGAAATTTGAGGAGGAGAGTGACAGACCTGCCTGCATTTTAAGAAAATCACTTTGTCAGCTTTTGGGAGGATGGAGTAAAGTGAGGAGGGATAAAATAGGGAGGTCATGTAGGAGGCTATTGCTTCATCAAAAGGAGAGATTGTGAGAGCCTGAACTAGTGTGGTGACTGTGTGGGAACTGAAGACTTGGTAACTGCTTTATATATGAAATGAGTGTGAATAGTTGAGGATGATGCATTGAGGTTGATAACTTGGGTGACTGGAGGATGGTTGTGCTAACAGAGAAAAATTGAGAAGGAAGGGTAGGACTTTTTTTGGGGGGGGGAATATAATAAATTCTGTTTTGGACATGCTGAGTTCCTGATATTTCTGAAATGTTTAGTTAGAAATGTCCAGTAGGCAGCTGGTGATGTGGGTGTAGAGCTCAGGAGGGAGACTAACATTGAATTTTTAGATCTGAAAGTCATCGGCATAGATATGATAATTAAATCCATGGGACCTGGTGAGGTCACTGACAGATAAAGAGGGATGAGAGCCCAAGTATACTTAATGCTTTATTTTTTTTTTGAGGGAGGAAAGGCAGGGCAATTGGGGTTAAGTGACTTGTCCAGGGTCACACAGTAAGTGTGTCAAGTGTCTGAGGCAGGATTTGAATTCAGGTCCTCCTGACTCCAAGGCTGGTGCTCTACTCACTGTGCCACCTAGCTGCCCCCCTTAATGCTTTATTTTTAAAAACAAATATCAAATCTATGGGCAAATTAATATAACAGAATAGAAATTTAGTTCACACCTTTAGAAAAGGACACATTTAAGGATATAACACTTTTATTTGTGCAGCACAAAACTTATATTTCTACAACTTTTGGGGAGGGACCAAAGAGTTTCAATTAAGGGACAGAGGCAGGAGACAGTAAATTAAGAGTATTTAGTTTTTCTGTCACTAGAGAAAAGAAATTTTAAGAAAATGAGAACAAATTTCAAGATATGTGATGTCTTCATGTTTTCTATCATTTCTACATTTGAACAAGTGCAGGAAATGTTTTCATTCTTAGTCTTTCTACTTCTGCCTGCAAAATTGTAATCTGTTCAGCCTGATTTCTTGAAATATCTACTAGCTTTTGTTGTTGCAACATAGCATCATATCGTTCCTTGGCAATCTTCTCACAAGTCAGGTTGGATCCTATTTACAAAAATAAAACAAAACAAACAAAAAAATCCCCAGAAAATTAGTGGGACCACTGTCTATTGAAAAAACAGTTTATCTTGAATAGATTAATAAAACCATTAAACTTGGGAAAACATTTTAAATGCTAAGAGCTTTGTGTACTGCTGTAATAAAACTTTCTGATATGCAGCTTCCTGCCAACTTTTTAACTGAACAAAGGTAATTTGGCTTACCAAGTGATTTACAGATTTGTCTTCTTTCACTGACGGTCACCAACTGTTGTTTTAGTTCACAACTTAGAGTATAATTTGCTAAATCTCTTTGAGTGACAAACTTTCCTAGTTGCTTGAATAATTTTTTGAAGGCTTCCACCTCTGTTTTGTGAGCCTGGCAATTATATAATTTCCCAAGAAAATATTGATGAGAAAAGGGCATTGGAACGTATTACTTTATTAAGGATGCTATTAAAAATGAACAGTTCCTAGATGTATGAATTATTATCATTGATATTAACAGCAACCAAAACCTTTCGTATGACTATGACTATAGAAGGAGAAAAAAGTTAGACATGGTTTTTATCAGCTCCAAATGAATTTGTAATAAATTAATTTTATAACTAATCATCAAAAACATTCAGCATTTACTTTGTGCAAAATGCATAGAAGAGACTACAAATATTTCATTAAACAGATAACCAATTGATGTTTTATAAATAGCAAACTAGTGCAACCACATTATTAATCTCTGAAGATCTAAATTACAGTTACGAGATAATGTGCTATGCGATTTGTTGCAGATAGCTGCTTAGGGGATTATAGTCTATTACTGTGTTTTTTATGTTGCTAATGGACTATGATTGCAAATTTTCTGAGATTCTTTTCTGATCGTAATCTCCTGTTCTTCAATCCTTCCATTTGCCTCAACTCCTCTCAAACATATTCTTCATCTTTGCTGTGAACTTTACTCCTTTCTTTCCTGTCTCTTCTCCCATTTCATCAACCCTACTCTGACTTTATGGCTCTCCTTTCTTGCTCTTGACTACAGTTAACCAGTTCAGCTCTGCGTGGTTTCTACTCCCTTAGCCCTTTATTATTATGCAATTGTCTTCTGCTCTTAATTCCTTGACAATGTTCAGACCGATGTGTCACTGACATCCTTCTTTTCTGCTATTCTTCCTGATATCCTGAGCCCTGCTGGTAGAGGTTCTGTAATATTCCTGAAAATTCACAATGTCCTCAGTTGGGCCCTCACTGCTGTCACTTTTGTTCTTCTGATTATCACACTTTCACTTTGTTTTAAGCCTCTCGCCTTAAGCCCCTAATGCAGTAACTAAGAAAATCAACCCTATCTGCCAAGTCCTTCCGGCCTAATCTGTATCTCAAAACCCCTCTACTTATTTCTCTATCCTCTCCTCCTTTTCCCAAGGACAATGCAGCTCTTCTGGCCAAGGTTAAAACCCTTTTCTTTGTGACCTTGATTTCTTCATCCTCTGCCACTTCTCGTAGTTTCCCATCATTTATTCCTCCTACTCTCTTATCTTCAACCTTTTCCCATTGGGTGGCTCTTCCCTGCTGCTAATAACATGCCACCCACTACTTCCCAAGTGAGGGTGTCCTCCCGGGTTCTGCCCTGGATCCTCTTATCTTCTCTTTCTACATTTCTCTTTTGGTCTTCCCATGTGCTCCCATGGGTTCAAACTTCTCTATTTTTGTGGAGCATGCTGCCATCCTCCATGTCATTCAGGTCAATCTCCTTTTGGGGGTCCTCTTTCCAGTCCTTCATTCTCCAATCCACCCTCTTTACAAGAGCTGTCAAAATAATCTTCCTTAGGCAGAGGTCTAATGATGTCATTCTCATACTTAAAAACCATCAGGATTTCCTTACTGCTTCTAGGATAAAATACAAACTCTTCAATCTGGCATTTATGGAACTCTACAATCTGGTGCTAACCTATCTTTCCAGTCCTACTTTAACATGGCTTTCTGGTAGACCAGTAATTCTTAGATTATCCCTCCTGGATCTATTTTCCAGGTCAATTATTTTCCCAATCAGATGTTTCACATTTTCCTCTATTTTTTCATTCTTTAGATTTTGTTTGACTGATTCTTAGCGTCAGTCATTAGCTTCTACTTGTCCAATTCTAATTTTTAATATATTGTTTTCTTCATTTAGCTTCTGTATCTCCTTTTCCATTTGATTAATTTTACTTTTTAAGGAGTTATTCTCTCCAAATATATTCTGAACCTCCTTAACCATTTCACCAATTTTACTTTTTAAAGATTTGTTCTCTTCTTTTACCTTTCTAATTTGGTTTTTAAAATCCTCTTTGAGCTCTTCCAGGAATGCTTTGTGGGCTGGAGACCAGCTTACATTCCCTTTTGAGGTTTCAGATGTGGGTATAGTGTCAATGCTGTCCTCTTCCGAATGGGTATTTTGATCTTCCCTATCTCCTTAATAGGAACCAATAGTCTTTGGTCTTCTGGTTTACGTTTTCATGGTGTTTGTTTGTGGTCCCTCCCCTCCCCTCTTCTAAAGTGGATCTGCGCTCATTGGCTTTGTGTGCTGAGGCCTCTAGTATGGCGAGATGTGGGGGAGGGGTGGTCTAGGTGCTGGAAGTCTCCTCTTCCTCTAGGCCTGCCCTACAGCTTACACAGTCTCAGCAGTTGTCTGTGCTGGTGTCTGCTACTCCCCCTGGCTGTGCAAAGATGTTCCTGGTGTTGATTGCTGGCTCCACCTCCCTGGGGCTCAGGAACTCTCACTGTTCTGCTGAGGTTGGGCTTGCTGGGACACCTCTCTTCTTACACTAGTCTCCTTCCGCCACCTCAAGAGGGGAACTCCCCAGCTTCCTGAGCTACGAGTCTACTGAAGCCCTACTTCTGGCTCCTCAATTGTAGCATTTCTCCCGAGGGGGTATTATTTGGGTGAGGAAGGGATGGAGAGCCATTTTACCTTGTCACCAGGGCTCCCAGAAGTTCAAGAAGGCACACTTCAAACCTTTAGACTGTGTGTGGGCTGGAGGCCTCAGGGGTAGCTGTACCTGTGGCCACAGGCTCTGTGCTGGTGTCATGGGTAGCTCCGAAAGACTCCTGTCCTGGGCTGAGAGGCTGGGGATCCATCGCTGGTAGCTGGTGCTTCCGCCCAGGGCCTGCTCCTGCTCCCATGTTTCTCACTCCCAGCCCTCTCCCAGACCTGTGCTGGCTGGGTTCCTCTGCTACTCCCTTTCTGGTGTGGTCTCCTACTTTTCTGTGCCCCGCATTCCTGCCCCCCTCAGTCTATTAGTGGCTTCTAACTCTCAAATCTGCTCAGATTCACTTTTTTAGACATATCTGACAGAATTTGTGAGAGAGCTCCAGTGAGATGCTGATGTCTTGCGGTCATCTTGGCTCTGCCCCCACCCCTCCCCCCCATCCTACTTCAAATTACTTCCTTTCACACACTCTACATTCTAGACAAATCGGACTGTTTAACAAAGTTGATATTCCATCTCTTGCTTCCATCCATTTGTGTAAGCTATCTTCCATGCCTAGAATGCATTATTTATTTTTTTTATCTCCTCTATGAATCCTCACTTATATTCAAGGCTCCATTCAATTGTTTCTTCTTCCATGAAGCCTTTACTCTTCCTTGTAGCTGTTGGCAGTCTCTCATCAAATTACCTTGTTATTTTCTGTGTATATACTCTATTGCCTCCTCCCACCTTATTCCCAGTGGAGTACAAAAGCTCCTTGAAGAACTGTTCAGGTTTTTTTTCCTCCATTCTTGTCTCCCTAGCACCTAAGACAGAACTTTGTGCATACAGCATTTAATAAATATTTGTTGACATGAATTGAAATTTCAAATACTTAAAGCCATTAATTTTACCCTGAAACTTACCTTAAACATTTTAGAACTTACGATATTAGATGGATCTGGGATAGAAGTTGTGAACCTGTGATTTCATTGACATAGGGAACTCCCATATAAGGAAACTCCCACTACTGATGCAGGTTGGCATTTCTCCTGTCACTTACAATCTTAGGGAGTGGCACTGTGGAATAGTAGATGGAGAGCTTGACTCAGAGTCAAGACCTGGTTGGGCACAAGTCCTACCTCTGACACATATTATGTTACCCTGGGCAAGTTACTTAAACTCCTTAGTGCCATAGGCGATTCTCTAAGACTAATAAGACAATGCTCTGAAACTGTAATGTAATGATTAACAAGGTTGATTCTTACTTTATCTATAATAGCGATATTCTGCTCCATCATAGCAATCTGGTAGCCGATCAGGAGATCATAGTTTGGTTCCTTTAGGAACTAGTGGGAAAAAAGCTGAGATTAATATCCATGAAAGCCTCACATCATTTTGTTTTGACTTGTAATAAATCACTAGTGTTTCACTTATTTTACTTATATATACTATTGCTAAATCACCGGTTTAGCTAGTTACTAGTTTGTCATTTATGTAATTCGTATATTATAAATTTTTATCACTCAATCTTTTCCTATGCCTTACCCTCTTCCCAAAACTATTCTTTGTCCTCATTGTGATCTCTAATCTCTTCACAGGTTGGCACTGTTCTAAGTCATCACCCCTGCTCTGTTTTCAATTTATTCTCTTCCTAATAATCAGTTTAACTCTTCTTTGTCTTCTGCTCTCAAATTCTTATCTCCCTTGTCCTATTGCAGCTCATGCTTTGCCAGCCCCCAATCCTGTATCATTCCCAACACCTTCCTTTTTTTTTTACTTCTAATCAATCACATGTTGTTGAGTAGAGCTGGAGAAAGTCACACATCTGAACTGGACCAAGTCCAATACAAATTTGTGTTACTGAATTTCAGCTTGGTCTAGCCCTTTTTTTCTCCTTAATTGATTCTCTACCCAATTCCCCCAAATAGCTATACCTTCTCTTCCCTCTGCAACATTCTATTGGTATCCTTCTTCTCACCCTCTCAGCTGAGAACCTTAACTTATAATCTACTGAGAAAATAGAGGTTATTTATTGCTCTCTTTTTTTCCTTTGCATTTTATAAACCCTTGGCATTATTCTCATTTTCTCCTTCTTTATTCCAGTCTCTGAAGAGGAGATGCTACTTCTCTTTGCCAAGGACAATGCCTATATTTGTTTCCTTGATCCCATCCTTTCCTTTCTTCTACCTCACACTGCCCCTACAATCATCTTCCTCCCTTTTCCCCTTTCTACTGGGTCATTTTCTGCTACCTAAAAACATGCCCAAGGCACTCTCTTGCTTAAAAAAGATTTATTAGTAACCATCACCAACTCTAGTGCTGTTCTTTATCTCTCCTTTGTATAGCCTTTGACAGCGTTGACTACCCTTTCCTGCCAGATATGATCTCCTCTCTGAGATTTTGTTGTCATTGTTCTCTCCTGGACCACTTCCTACTTATTTTTCTACTCTATTTTGCTGGCTTATCATCCATGATGTCTCTGCCTTAAGTCTTTCCCACATCTATTTTCTACCTTTCATAGAGTTGCCAGAGTAATTTTCCTAAAGTTCGGGTCTGACCATGTCATTTCTCTTCTCAATAAACTCTGTCTCCCTATTACCTTTAGGATAAATTATAAATTCTATATGGCATTTAAATTCTTTCACAACCTACCTAGCTCTATGTACTTTTCTACCCTCCTTATGCATTATTCTTCTTTACATTCCTTCTGGCACATTTAACCTAACCTCCTTCTTGTTCCTCATATACAGTACAATATTTCCCCTCTCAAAGTCATTGCACTGGCTTGTCCTGCCATGGCTAGGATAAGTCCTAGGAGGACATGTCCTCCTCAATTCAGCCTCTTGGAATCCTTAGTTTCCTTCAAGATTCTGCTCAAATGTCCTCTTCCATATGAGATCTTTCAGATCTACCTAGCTATAGTGTCATCAAATTGTATCTATTTGGCATATATTTGGTATAATTCCATTTATTTATATCCTGATTTTCCTGACAGGATGTGAGCTCTTTGTTTGACTTCCCTCTTTGTATCTTAGGGATCTACCTAGCTCAGTGCCTGACACATAGTAGGCACTTAATGCTTTTTGATATGTGTCAGTGTCATTTGAATTCAAAGATAATTTGCCCATGACATATTTCTACCTACTTTAGATGTTAAGGTGTGTGTATAATGATTATGAGTGATTTAATCATTCACATTATCATCTGTATCCTATAGTCCATGGATTTGTAGAATGAAATTATATAATCAGAAGATGTTTTGTAAAATGCTATTGGATCCATGTGGATGGTCAAAAATACCATATTTGCAAGAGTGATTACCTTTTGACGATCTCTTGAAAGAAACAGCATCCGAATATCCCAAGCCTTTTGGTTTAAATCTTCCATTTCCATCTCCATTTTCTTATGTTCCCATTCAATCTGAAATATTCTTTTGTGGAAATTCTTACTTTCTACCATGCTGGTAACTTTCTTTTGACCTTGAGACTTGTAAAAAACAACAACCAAAAACATATTCCAGTATTTATCTTACACATTTCTGCATATCATAGAAGTTATTTTACTATTGTTAAAATGTTGTAGAACTTTAAAAATTTAACTTTTGGTGAAAAAAACCTAACCACTATTACAATGCAATAATCATTACAAACCCAGATCCCCTCAGAAATGGTTTTGTAGTACATCTGTACTGTTGCTTTTAGTCATACAGCAGATACCTGTTGGGTTTGGAATACAAAAAACTAACTACAAAATATGAAAAATTTCCCTGAGAGTTCACATTTCTCATAGTATCTTAGTTTCTCTAATCAGGATCAAACATCAAAAAACTATTCCTTTCCAGGTCAACTTAGGATATCACCTCACCCTTTCTTAAACCCCAACCTGAGAAAAAAAGATAGAGGAAAAGAAATGGAAAACAGAAGGTAAGGTAGAGGGAGGACAAGTATGACCAGGGAGGGAATTCTTGAATAGCTTTCATGAGAAGAAGTGAAGAACATCCAGAAAGAAACGGAATACTTTTTTGATGGTTCTACCAACTCCAGCTCAAGCTATGGATACCAGTCCTGTAATTGTTGTGATTATATATTTAGAAAAAAATTCTCATATAAGACTAAATTCAGTTTTCCTGAAACCTTGAAACCTTGCCTTTAGTTGAGTGGCAGAAAGAATAATTTGAGGAAAGAAAACATGAATCTTGATGGCTTGGAATAGTCCTTACTTTCTTGATAGCATAAGGACATACCATATCTTCATATCATTCCAAATAGACTGACCCAGAGGGGCACATATGTAAAACAAGTTGAGTGAAAGAGTTGAAGAGGGAGCCAGGTTTCTCACATAAGCCACAAAAAAGACACCCCCCCAAAAAAACCCTAGTAGAAATTCTGTGGAACTAAAAAACATGACTTAAAAAACACACAATTAAAAATCCAACCAAAATTTTAAACTGAGTAGACCAAAGAATGCTGATATAATTAATAATACACTAGAACAGGGGACTAAGCTAAAGTATCAGAAGCAATGAAAAAAAAGCAATCATACAAGATATCCTGAAAGAAGTCCTTTTAGCAAATGTCATATTCAAAGAGATGAAAGAACTGGTATTACTTTAAAAAAGCATAAGTTCAAATGAAATAAAAGGTTATAGGAAATAAAAAAATATACAAGGAATTCAAGCAAGATTAAAAGAGGCTCGGAATATGACCAAGAAAAATATAAGAAAAATACAATAGAATACCTAAGGAAGTCCACGGAAGCAATGAACAGATATCCTACTGCAGAAAACTAAATTATACCAAAAGCAGAATAACTTTTAGAAACCACCAAATTGTTAACCAAAATAACCAAAGTTATTGGAAAACCAAAGAATCAATGACTGATCTTGACACAGCAGTCTGTGAATTAGTTACATCTAAGAGAAATAGAAAAATAAAAGAACCTGGACAGAATAATTTATGAAATCATTAAAGAAAAAAAAACTCTAGAATTAAGAAAACAGGCAGCAAAATATAAGCAGTAGCTACAGGATGCTGAAAAGGAAGGACTCAAGATTCAACTCTCCTAGACACTTTATGATTATCTCAATATTATAATAAGGGAGAAAATAATGCAAATTGCTAACAGTAGTTTAAAATCACTTAACAGGGAACAACAGTTAGGAATCATATAAAAAGACTTGTCAGAGTATTGAAGAAATTGGAATACAGAATTTACAAAGAAGCACGGACCGTGGACCCAGAATGATGTACGCAAGAAAAGTGAGGGGGTAGATAGAAGGGAGGGAAGAAGTAGTAAGGGTAAAGGGGAAGAAAAGGGAGGGGGTTGATAGAAAAGAGGGCAGACTGAGAGATATGGTGGTTGAAAGCAGAATGATATACTCAGCAAAACTGGGCATGATTTATCATGGCAGGAGAGAAGATACTTGAGAAGCAAACAGACTTTGCAGAGTTACAGAAAGACATACCTTCTTCAAGGAAGTATTCATAGAACAAACGAAACTCCCAGCCCCAAAGAGAAGTATTTAAAATAATCAATGTTAAATAGTTATTAAAAGCATATGAGAATTCTCAGAGGATTTTTTTGTTTTTTGGATTGGGGGCTAAATCACTAAAAGTTTTTTAAAAGGATATTTCAGAGAAATAGATGGGGTAGGAGGGAAGAAGAAAGAGAACATAATTCCAAACCGAAACTCCTATTTTTTGATAAAGCGAGTGGCTCAATGGATAGAGTACAGGGACTGAAGTCAGTAAGACTCATCTTCTTGAGTTCATATCTGGCCTCAGACACTTAGTAGCTGTGTGACCCTGGGCAAGTCACTTACTTTAAGCCTGTTTGCTTCAGTTTTCTCATCTGTAAAATGAGCTAGAGAAGGAAATGGCAAACTACTTTAGTATCTTTGCCAAGACCTTAAATGTGCTCACAAAAGAGTCGAACATGACTGAAACAACTTAACAACATAATTATTAATATCAGAAGAACTTTATCTAGAGTGGTTTTATTAATTTGTAGTTAATAATAAATACTATAAGAAAATGTATGTTTTCTTCCAAAAGAATGACTGAAGAACAAGCTTAATAATTACAGTTCTAAATACAAATGAATTGAACCTACCAATAAAATGCAAAAGTCAATAAATAAAAAGCAAACTCTAAGAGTAAAATTAAAAAGAATTAAGAAAAATCAAATTAAAATTAAAAAAGACTTAAATATCGTCAAAATGAAAACGTGTTCTAAAATTACCATGCTATTGCCAAACTACAGAAAGTAGGAGAGATATTAATGATATAGGCCAAAATCTAATTCAAACCAGAAAGTGTTAAAGATGATTAACACTGATATTTTATTACAAATTGGTCTATACAAAATGAGAATACATCAACCTTAAGTATATGTACAATAATTCTGTAGCAAAATTTGTAAAAGAAAACCATAGTCTCAGAAGAAAAATTGACTTTAAGAAATTGAGAACAATTTCAGCATCCTATTATCATTGTCTAATATATGTAACAAAATTACACAATTAAACAAAGTATTAAACAAGGCAGATATAATGGATTTGCTGAAGGAGCTTAATTGGAAAGGAAAGACTATGCCTTTTCCCTAAGTACCTATGTTATATAAAAATTCAAGAAAATGTGGATAAACATAGGCAGAAATTCTGTTTGCTAAATACACAAACCATATTGTAACAAAGAGTTGGAACTGGACCTGTGATTTCATTGATATAGAGAGCTTCTGCATGAGGAAATTCTGCATATAGGTCAGCACCCTCTCTGTACCTTATAGGCATAGAAAATTGCCTAGGACACCAAAACATGAAATAACTTGCTCAAATCACACAGCCAGTATGTGTCAAAGGGAAAATTCAAACTACAGGTCTTCTTGGCTTCAAGGATTACTATCCCACACTGTGGATCATTGCAACAAAAGCAATAATAAATAATGATTTGATGAAAAGGAAGTATAAGGGAACTGAACAGTTACTATTAAATATTTGGGTGGATGAAAGAGAATACTACAAAAAATACACAAAAATAATGATAATAGATGATGCTATGTTTCAAAACCTATGAGATTCATCCAAAGTAGTACTCAAAGGCAAATTCATAGTACTTAAATGCCTATATAAAATGGAAAGAGGAAAAAAATGAATATTCTGAAACTATATCAAAAGAACTTAGAAGAGGAACAAATCAACAGAAAATACAAAAAAGGACTAAGATCAGAGAAAAGATCAAAACAATTGAAAGCATGCCAATTTTTTGGCAAATAAATTTAATTGTTAGGGACAAAAATAGATTTTAAGGCTAGTGGAAAAATGAAATTGAGATGGTCCTCTTTTTCCTCTCTTGTGCATCTCTAGAGTACATCTCCTGGGTCACCAATGGTCATCCACCTTCCTATGCTCATAAATTGCTCAGATTAAGAACAACCTTGCCCAGATGCCTCATGGAAGGCAAATAGGTAACCATGAATACTTGAAGGACATGTCAATAGACCCCAAGCTCTAAGAAGCTCTACTATTCTGGAAAGTGTTCAAATATTTTCCCTAGCAACTGATTCTGTCTTCTTTTGGGGGGACCACCTTGGCTAAATATAGAGAAATTTATCATCAGTAGGCTGACTGATTTCTTAGTCATGGTAATCCATTAAAGAGAGAAAATTATGAAATACATCTCAATGCTATTCCCACTTTTGACAGAATGCTGGGGAGGAAAAAGATCATTAACTTAGCTGTTGGTTCTCTACATGTGAGATCCCTGACAAGTGAGCAGTGAGTGAACAGTGTATTGAATTGTTTCAATCAGTAGTTTTGCTATAAATGAAACCAGAAGATAAGGAAATTGTAGCTAAATGGAAGGGATAGCTCACAAGTTATTCTTGAAGAGGAAAATAAAGAAGTTCACAGAGTTGGCTTAATTATGTATCCAAAGAAACATTTCAGGATATACTCAGTCATGTATTTTAGTGCTCATGATAAAAATGACCAATATAAAGTTAATTTTAGCCTATGGGGGAAAAAAATTCAGAAGGAAATCCACATTAAGACCTTCTAAATTAAATTAGCATATATTTGAATACTCTGACTTCAGTTTTACATTAGAACATAGGGAGAGGATGGATGTCTTGGAGGCATCTCAAATTCAACATACCCAAAATAGAATTTTTATCTCCTTCTCAGCTTCTCTTCCAGCTTCCCTATGACTCAACGGCAGGTTGCCTAAATTTGCAACCGTGATGTCAGCCTTTCCTGATTGTCCCCAACTCTTATTTCTCTTTCTTCCAAACTACCATGTATTAGTGGAGTTTGTATTTATTAACTGTATATTTATGTTATATATATTTTTATATGCATTTGTATCTTCCCCATTAGAATGTAAGCTCATTGTCAGTGGGGCTTTTTTCATTTTATTTCTATCTCCAGCTCCTAGTACATTGCCTGGTTTTGCATAGCAGGTACTTAATAAACACTTGCTGATTACTTCTTAATTATTCACTCTCATACCACATGTCAAATCAGTTGCAAAACCTTGTAATTTCTATCTCCACAACATTTCTCATATATAATTCCTTCTCTCCATTCACATAACCATCACTCTAGATCAGGCTCTCATTACCTCTCACTTAGATTATTACATTAGCTTCCTAAATTGTTCTCCCTGCCTTAAGTCTCTCCCCATTTTAATCCATGCCTCCATACCACTGCCAAAGTGGTTTTTTTCAAGTTCACTTCTGACTGCATCACCTCTTTACTCAAAACTTCAGTAGTTTCCTGTGGTATCAATGCATTTTGGTCCTACCCATAATAGTGTTGTCTGGAAAATATTGAGAGGCATAATTAGTTGAACATAGGGAAGTTTACTTACCATTCACTAGACTTTTGGGTTCTTGCCCCCAACCTTGAACTTGAATGTACTTTTGGGAGAGAAACCCTTACAGTGGTCTGAGAGGGAAGCCATATTATAGTTGCTTGTGGCAGAGAAATAGCTGTCACCTCAGGGGTACACTCAGATGAGCATCAATTCCTATGGCTTCATAGTAGCAGTCATACTACAATGGCTTCTCCTCAGACACTCATGAAGTAGGTTCCCTTCAGTTGCCTCCATGATGGCTTCTTCCTCTCCCAAAAGGCTGTTCAAATTCAAGATCAGGGACAAGAACTCCAGAATTTAGGAAATGCTGGATAAAATATATGTTGAAATGATTTGCCTAAAATATAGATCTGACCATGTCACCTCCATACTCAATAAACTCAAGTGGCTCTCTATTACCTCTGAGATCAAACATATAAAGTCTTTTCTTTAAATCTCTTTCCAACCTATCTCTTTACCTTTGCAGTCTTCCTACACATTCTACAGTCTAGCGAAAGAAAGGCAGGTTAATATGCTGTTGGTAGAGTTATGAATTGGTGTAGCCATTCTAGAAAGCAATTTGGAATTTTTTAAAAAAGTAATTAAAATATCCATACCTTTTAACTCTGAGACCTCAAAGAGGTCAAAGATGGAAAGAAAGGTCCCATATACAGTCAAATATAGTAGTCTTTTTGTGCTAGCAAAGAATTGGAAACAAAATAGATGCCCATCAATTGGCTAAACAAATAGTGGTAAATGAGAGCAATGTTATATAGGAAATGAGTATGAAGATTCAGAGAAACATGAGAAGACCTATGTGAACTGATGTGGAGTCAAGTAATTAGAAGAGAAAAACTGTATACACAATGACTGCAATAATCTTAATGGAAAGAACACAGAAATGAAACTGAATGTTGTATAATTATGATGGCCAAGAATGAACAGAATTGAAACAATGTACCTCTTCTTTATAGAGCTAAAGAACACTGCATATACTTGTTAAATTTATTGATGTGTATGTACTAAAGTGCTCATTTCCTTCTTCTTTTCTTGTTCTTTGTTATAAAAGATCCCTCACTAGGTCAAGGGAAGAAAGTAATATGAAAATAGAGATGATATACAAACAAGATTTTTTAAAAATAGGAAAAATGGGTGGGTATTAAGCAAGGAAAATATACTTTATACTTATTTTCCATAGCAGTTACTGTTTTTTCTTTCTGAAAATTCATAATTACCCGGATTACACTATTTATATCTTCAATTATAACCCTGTTAATGAGAATGGAGTCCGTGAAATCTAATAGAAATTGGAAATTTTCCATTTCCACTTGTCCTTGTGTAAGCAAGAGTTGAATTGTTATATCCAGCTGAAAATTCATTTTCTCTTCTTGTAATCTAAATTGAAAAACAATGAGAAGCTATTATGTACCCTCTTTGTGTTCTATATTTTAATTCAATATATTAAAAAATCTAAGAAGCAAGTCATACTAAGCCAGTTCACTAACAAAACTAGACACTGAAATATATGTGTATATATATATTTATGTAAATACATATGTATAAAAACCATTTCCCAATGATCATCTTTACATGGAAATAGCTATAATATTTCTTCCAGGCTGGTTAAAATATTGTGTAGAGAAAATAGGCTCACAGAATTTTCTCTAGGATTAAAAAAGGACTAGTGATCCAACTGCATTATTACATGAAAATAAGGTAAATCTGAAGAAAAAATAGAGAAAATTCTGTAAGGCATAAAGTATACTGAAAGCTTTGCTTCATCTCTTTTTCCACAATGTACATAATATCACTGACAGTTGCTAAATCTGGATAATTTGTTTTTCTTATAGTGAAGCATGAATGATTAATTTGGGGATCCCATATTAGTATGACAATTAGAATTATGTCTACACAGAAAAAAGGAAGCAGAGAGTTGAGGCAATTATTATTAATTCAGGTCCAAAAATTTTATTTTAGAAAAGAATTTAGATTCACTTGAATGCTTTTGTCAGTCTACATTAAATTAATCAGATAAGCATCTAACTTTCCACTTATAGTACTTTGTAAATGTATAAATCTGTAAAATTAGAATAATAATATTTACCCTACTTACTCTAGAGAATTGTTTTGTAAAAAGAAAAATGAGAAAAATGTTTTATAAACTTTAAAGTGCTACGTAAAATGTCATCTCACCCTTAAAAAACCCTCATAAGACCCTGTCATCTCAATACATCATCCTATACCTTTCCTCCTTTTCAAAGCTAAACTACCTTAAGAAAAATCAGATTACCTGTTTATTAATCCCCCCCCCAAATCCCAGCTCCTAGTTTTATTTATAAAGTAAAGGGTGTTTTTGTTTTTAATCTTTTCTTTGATTTTCAAAATTTCTGCTTAGTTGGATTTTTTGAGGTGTTGCTTTACTAGTTGTTTTATTTGCATGCCTAATTCATTGATCTATTTTTCTTTTTTTTTTGTTGATGACAGTATTAATTAAAATAAATTTTCTCCCTAGGACTGCTTTGGCTATATCCCAAAAGTTTTGGTATGTTGTTTGGTTGTTATTTAATTTGACAAAATTAGGTATTTTTGCTTTGAACCACTGATTCTTAACGATTAAATTATGAATCTCCAATTTTCATTCCTTTCCTAAAAGACTTTTTATTGAATATAACATAGTGGGCCATGGCCAGTCATCTTGACTTTTATCTTGTCACTGGATTCCAAAGACTTTGGATGAGTGAGGCTGATGACTGCGCATCTTGGCCTCACTTAACTCCAATTCACACACAAGTCAAGACATCACCCTTGTAATTTCATTTCTTTTGAGCTACTGCAATTCTCCTCCATTCATAGAGTACAGCAGCTGCTTTGATGTGGGCACACCATGCTGGACAGTCCTTTGACAGTGTCTCCCATGTCACACAATTCTAAAGTTCTTCAGGGAAACGTTGAGAGTGTCTTTGTATTGCTTCTTCAGACCTCCATGGGAGCGCTTGCTTTGGGTAAGTTATCCATGAAATAGTCTTTTAGGCAAACATGTTTGGCATTTGAACACCTCATCTGAGTTATGCTCTCTGCATTAGAGTTTGAATGCTTGGCAGTTCAGCCTGAGAAAGGACCTCAATGTCTGGCACTTTATCTTGCCAGGTGATCTTCAGAACCTTCCTAAGCAATTCAGTTTCCTGGCATGTTGCTGTTATACTCTCTAGATTTCACAGGCATACAACAATGAAGTAAGCACAACAGCTCTGTAGACCTTCAGTTTGGTAGGCAGCCTAATACCTCTTCTCTCCTTTACTTTCCTTTGGAGCTTCCCAAACACTGAGTAGCTCCTGCAATGTCTGAGTCGACCTCATCTTCTGTGTATACATTCCTGGAAAGTATCTTGTCAAGATAAGTAAACTTTTCCACAGCATTCAATATTTCTCCATTTGCTGTAACCAGTGTTTCCATATATGGATGGTGTAGTGCTGGCTGGTGGAGAAGCTGTGTTTTCTGTTGTTAGGCCAAAATTAGCACAAGTAGCAGAGAATAAATAATACTTTGTGGTATCTCAAGCCTCAGAGGCTTCATTGAGTGCACAATCATCTATGAACAAGAAATCATGCACCAACTTTCTCTCCACTTTAGTCTTGGCTTGTAGCCTTTTCAAGTTAAATAATTCACCATCACTATAGTAACTGAGCTTGTTGCTGTTTTCATATTCTTTGAAGGCAGCTGAAAACATTGCTTTTAAAAAGCATGGGAGCAAGCACTCAGCCTCGTTTCACTCCATTGGTGACTGGGAAAACATGAGACCATCATTATCCATAACCTGTGCAAGCATGCAATCATGAAGCTGATGTGCAATACCGATGAATTTCTCTGGGCACCCAAATTTTGCCATAATTTTCCATAAGCCCTCAAGACTAATAGTATCAAAGGCTTTAGTCGGATTGATGAATGTTGTTTACTTCTCCTGGAGTCATCGAGCAGCAAATACCAAATACCATTCCTTGGCCCTTTCTGAAGTCACTGGCTCTCAGGGAGATGGCCATCTTCCAGGTGAAGGATATTAAAGAGATGGACATTAAAGAGAATTCTGGCAAGAATCATGCCAGAAATGACTAAGAGAGAGACTGTGGTTCTCACAGGACAATCTCTTTCCTTTATTATAGAGATGGACAGTGGAGTCATCAACTCCTAAAGGATAGCCTCCTCCTGCCATATAACCCAGAAAATTTCAATCAGCTTTTGTATGAGCAGTGGACCCCCCTGCCTTGTAAATCTCATCTTGAATAGAATTAGCATCAGGCTGATTCCACATGATTCACATAAGAAGAACTGAATGGCATTCAAAATCTCGTCTTCAGTTGCAAGTTGGGCTAGAATGAGATTGACTTCAATCTGAGTATACAGTCAATGGCTTCATTATTGATTGATTGTTGAGAACTCTCCAGGATCATGTCCTTATCACTAATCAATGTATCTCCATCAGTGCTGAGTAGTTGAGATGCACCATAGGTCTTTGGTCCATAAATAGCCTTCAGGGCATCATAAAAATGCTTTGCATTTTTTTAAGCCAAGAATTCTGCATCTCTCTAATCTTTGGTTGTACTTTACTTGTGATGGAGTTAAACACTGCCTTCTTAGAGGTTAACTATCATGCTAGTAAACCCTGTGGAGTTCTCATTTTTCATTTAGCAGCTTCTGAATTTCCCCAACATTTTTGTCAAACCAGTTTTGATGTTTGCAAGTGTTCTGGCCTAGATGAGTAAATGCTATGCTCTATGCCAAATTTCTCAAAGCTGTCCATTCCTTTTCTGCTTGCCAACTGTATGTTTGCTTAGCTTTCCCTCCAAGTTAGCAACAAACTGTTCACCCACTGAGAAGCACTCTGTTCTGCTGACATTGTCTTCTGGTAGTCATCTTGCCTTGAGGCTGCCACTTTTCTTGAATGTGAATGTTTAGCTTGGAGAGGATAAGTCTATGATCTGCACCACACCTTGTCTTCATCACTCTCACATCCTGTCTGTCTCTTCTCCTTATAATCACACAATCTGTTAAAATCAGTGTTTGTTGTGAGGGTGCATCCATGAAGTTTTACTGCACTTAGGTAAACACAAGACAATGTCGGTGATAAGAAGGTCATGAGATGTACAAGTCTTCAGTAGTAAGTGACCTTTGCCATTTCTGTTTCTAATTGCATTCTTCCCAAGGATTCCCTGTCATGTTTGGTGGTCTGTGCCTACTCTTGCATTAAAATCTCCCAGAATTATAAGCTTGTCCTCTTTTGGAACATTGATAATGGTGGTCTTCAGATCTTCATAAAATTTTTCTTTGTTCTCATCAGGGTTCATCATGGTGAGAACATACACACTGATGATGGTGGCATAATACAAGTGGCAATCTCATTATCATGAGCCTGTTGTTCACTCTGATTGGTAGGCTTACAAGCTTGCTGACTAGTTTTGATTGCAAAACGTATGCCAACTTCATAGTGCTCCCTTTCACCAGAAAAATGTGTATCCAGCTCTGACTCCCATAAGCTGGCCTTCATTTGCCAGCCTTGTTTCACTTAGGGCTGCTATTTGGCTGCAACACGTGCTAAGTTCTCTTGCAACAAGAGCTGTTCTTCTTTTAGTTCTACTGGATTTCATGTCGTCCACATGTGTGCTTACATTCCATGTACCTATGGTGAATGGAATCCTCTTTGCAAGAGTTTTTGTAATTTTTTTGTGTTTTGACCTCGGGGTGGGATGCTTGCCTGCCAGGGTAAGCAGGCCAGGGTTGAGTGAAGCAGACACCTTTTCTAACCCCTTCCTCATGCTAAGAGGTAAGCAGTGTGGTCCTTCAAGGCTGCTCAGACACTCAGGGGGCTACCAAATCCAACTGCTGCTTTAGTCCAGTGAGAAGATGACCCTATGGCCTAGGCCACCATGTGCAGGGTTGTAACTACAGCTCCCAGTGTATCCACATCTGCTGCTTTGTCACTTGCCTGTCACCACAGGAATTTGAGGTAGGTAAAAATAGTAAAAGGGTATGGGTGATGTCTTTTGATTTGTACATAAATTGGATTTAAGGAAGGCAGAGTTGTATGAAGTTGTCTGCCACACTGTCCCAGAGTAATGAGTCCAGTGGCAAGACAAAGTCAAGATGACTGGTGATGTCTCAGGATGAAGTGGCTGACCTTCACATCTTTCATTTATAACCATGTTCTAAGCATTCCACACCACCTGCTTCAGTTGTTTTCGTGACTGTTGGAACAAATTGTTCTCATCCACCAATTCTGCCGGGGAGGTCTTCACATGCTAGGGGTATACACCCCCCTTCCTCACTGAAGGGTTTGAGATCCCTCAGTTATCCTCAATCTGATTTAGCTCATCTGCTGAAATGATTTACCAGGGAGTGGCCAGTATACATGCTACAGCTTCTTGGAGCCACAAGTAAGAGTTGGGTGAATCAGGAAGACACCAAGGGTGGAAGTTACACTGACTATCTCAGTGTGTGTCTACCCTATGCAGTCAGGCATAGGTAATCCATTGAACTCCATTCCTGGTAGGGATTGGGGATTGCAATTATTCCCCATGAAGCAAGGAATTCCCATTAAGTGTGAGTCATAAATCACTGATTAAGTCCCTGTCCTGGTACACACTGCCCATCTACTGGTCCTGCTGGTTTGGCCCATGGCCCTGGCAGAGTGCTGAGAAGATGGTCCAACTTAACTATATAGAGGAAGTAAAAGTTGGAACAAGGTTTCCATAGGTGGACCTGTGGAAGGATAATTTTTTTCCCTTTCTCCTACTTTGTTCCCAAATATATTCATTTTCTTCACTTTTCTTTCCCTCAGCTCTTTTTTGTCTTATTTAATTCCCTTGAAGAATTAGGATTCCGAAGGGACTTTCTTTTTCTGCATTAGAAAATAAACACTTCCCCATCGTAGTCTTTTCCAACTGTTTATACCTTTCTTAGTTTCATTTGACTCTTATGTTTGAATTTCAGGGTTTCTGCTCAGCTCTGTTCTTTTCACGAAGAATGCTTGCTGTTCATCACACATGATGTATTCTCTCTTGTTTCCATGCCTTTGAGTAGACTGTCCCTATTAACTAGTATACAATGTCTCCTCACCTAGACCTCTTAGAATTTCTAGTTTACTTTAAAGTTCAGGTCAAAAACCAGTCTTCCATATAAGGCCTTTTCTGATCACCACAAAATTATCATATATTACTTTTGGATATAACTTCTTTATGCATATTTTGTGTGCCCCAGTAGAATGTAAGTACTTTGAGGGCAGGAACTATTTCCTTTTTGTCTTTGTTTTCCCAGAACTAGTACAGTGCCAGGCATATAATAGATCCTTAATAAGTGCTTACAGATTTATTATTATTTTTATTAGCCAGTGTTAAGTTAGCCAAAAAATGCGGGCAGAGATGTTTCATTTTCTTCTATAAAGAACAGAGGTGGGCATTAGGAAAACTTTCTAATCATCTCTATTTACAAAATACAGAAGAGGAGCAAATGAAGAAGTCTTAACCTAGACTATGTGACTTTTCTTTTTTTACAATGGGGTCTCAGGTTTTAGAGTTTTCAAAACTCATTCCCATAATGATGAAGGGTAGATTCAAAGATAAACCCATTGTAAACTGATGTCAGTCTCCTTTATATTACAGACTTTCCCCTGCCTTAAAAACCCTGGATTAGATTTCAGATAGGCCTAAATGAATGTGAATTAAAGAATCAATAGTCATATTACATGAAGAATTCTTGGAAAACTTTTTCAATGTCCATTTGCACCTTCTCATCATCCTCAGTTCTTTTCCGGAGGAAGGCCTGCATTTCCAGCATAACAAGGGATTGTTGTTTTATCTGAACAAACCAAAAAATAACCTCTTAGATCATAAGGAGAAAAATTAGAACAAGCCTGTTTCAATGATTTAAAAGTAATTTTGACAAGAAGAATCTAATTTATCAAAGATCAATTACACAATAATGTCAGTGAGCAATATAAAGGAACTTAATCCATGATATTCTCTGCCAGGACTTGAGAGTATAAAATTTCCTTATTATTGAAAATGAAATTTGCTGACAATATCATTTTTTCCTGGTTCCTGATTTTTAGATTTGTTTTTAACAACTTAATAGTTGAGTAGAAGCATGAATTTCAAGATGCCAGGTCAGATGTTGGTGGCACTGTATTTAATAATATGGGAATTTTTTTGAGGGAATGAAAATGGGGATGCATCTTTTCAGTGCCTGTCCAGTGAAGGGCAGCACCATGTTTCTCATTTGTCTTACCCTGGATGTAACCCAGCTACAGAATAAAGCTGGGTATGCAGAATTAAATAGTTTTGCTCTTTGTTGCTTCTTGGGGAAGAAAGAAGAAACTTGCCAAAGGGTAGGGAGAGATATTCTATTGCTACAGACCTACTCTGTCCTCTAGTACCATGAAAATTAGAATAATAGGAAAATAGAATTTCAGAGTTGAAAGAGACCTCAGTGGCCAGATAGTCCAATTCACTCTTGAAAAAGAGTCCCTTGTAGAGCATACCTACTAAGTGGTCATCCAGTATACCTGGATACCTCAAATTAGGGGGAATTCACAGTCCCCTCATACAGCCCATTCCAATTTTGTGTAGCCCTAACTTTTAGGAAGTTCCCCTTTATAAGAAGCTTAAATTTGCTTCTCTACAACTTTTAGCCATTATTCCTAGTTCTGTCCTCTGGAGTCAAATAGAACAAGTCTAATCCCTGTTCTCCATAGCAGCCCTGCAGATACATGAAGAATCCTATCCCTAGTTACGTCAGCTGATGCTCATGTGTCATTCACTCAAAACCCTTCATCACCCTTTCTGGTGGTGGTAATTTTCCCCAGGAGGATGCTTTTCTGCTTATCAAATATGATCCCTAGATCTGAGTATAATACTCTAGATGTGGTCTGACCAGGGTAGATACAGCAGCATTTTGATCTTCTTATTCCTGGAAATTATGCCTCTCTCAAAGCAGTTTTTTGGCTGTTCATTATGCTCATATTTAGCTCACTGTTCACCAAAACACATAGATCTGTATTGGAAGAATTGCTGTCTAATCTCTCTTCTCCCATCTGGTACCTGTGAAGCTGATTTTGTTTTCCATTCTAAGACTAAAACTACATTTATGTTAAGTTTTATTTTTTTATTTTGCCTAGCATTCTAGACTGTCAAGATCTTTTTGGATCCCAACTTCAATATCCAGTGTGTTTGTTATCTCTCCCAGTGCAGGCTTTAAGACTCAATATCCAGTATAATACTGTGATACTACCAACATTTATTACATTATTAAGGAGACAGAATACGTTTATCCTAAAAATATCCTTCTAAACTTATTCAACTCCATATTTGGTTTCTAAAATTTTTCAATTGATGTTTTTTTGTTTGTACATCATTCATTTAATGTATATAATATATATATATATATATATATATATATTTTCAACCCACCCATTGATTTCTCTCTTGTAACAAACATTAAAAAGAGAAAAAAGTATTTCAGTCCAACAAGCCAACTCTCTATATTTAATATTAATAGATAAAAATAAAATATTACTTTTTGTTCGCTTTCCATTTTTGTTCTTCTTAGAGCACAGAAATGTGTCCAGACTGGAGGGTCTAAGCCTTCTGGAATATTAATTGGATTATCCAGCTCCTCCATGGCATTCATTAATTGGGCAAAGTTCTCCTTGTGAATTTGGCCAGACCCTACCCGTTCTCCAAAAGGGCTAGGAACCTCTGCTTGCTTTTGCTTCATCAGCCTAGCATTATCAATAAATATACATTAAATTTTCCAAGACAAGTTAAGATCATATTATCATACATTAAAAAGCATCAATATTAAGTAGTAATTTTAACAAGATATTTGGTATAACTCCTTTCGTCAGAGGACCTCAAGAATACAGCCCTTCTAGGCTTAATAGTCTCTAGGCCAGCCAAGCTATCGCAAAGAAGACTCCTTTGTTTCCATTGAAGCTTTCTTTCCAATAACTTGGCTGGCCCAGTGTAATGGTAACACCAATTTGAAGATCTTCCCATCCATTAATAGGCCCATGTGACCTGCTTAAGTCACGTGAAGCCTGTGGTGGGAGGAGCTTGCTGAACAGGTGGAGCAGGAAGGGTGGAGCAGAGCTGAGAAGAAGTTGGTGAGGGAGGGAGGGAGAGAGAGAAAGAGAGAGAGAGGGAGGGAGGGAGGGGCAACAGGCATCTAGCTGTGAGTGTTTGTTTGTGGGAAGGCCCTAGCAGGGGGAGGCTTGGGGATGGCAGTGCTCCCTGCATTGTTATTGTGTATAGACTTCTTTGTTGCTATGATGGATTTGGCTTTTTGGTGTTTGAATAAATGTTTTGGTTCTGTCTTCCATATGGAGAGTCTGTTATATTTTGTGATTCAGAACTATGCCACCATATTTTTAGTCACTGTTGGCTTTGTGAATATCGTATTGGCACCACACCTAGAGACTACTTTGACTTTGAATGCAAGTAACATTTGTAAACCTGCTTTGTGCCAGGTACTGCTGCTGCATCAGTTATTAAGTACCTACCACAAAGCAGGTATTTAATAAAATGCTTACCTCCTGTCCCTTCCTTTTATTGGCTCCCAGGAATCTAGCTGCATAGTGGTTTGGGAGATGACCCTCTCTTTTTTGAGTGCACACATCATTGTATTAATACTTAAAATAGGGTAGTAGAGAGGGAAGAGTGGGGAGGTACTGTTCTATAGGAGTTCAGCCTGAGAAAAATGCCATAGCTGAGCACATTATACCTTACTTACTGAGAAAATTGAGGCCATTCACCATTTCCTTCTTTTCCCCTTATCTACATCTCATAACTCTCTGATATGGCTCTTCCTCACCACCATTCTCTTCAATCTCTATTGAGGAAGTAATCTTCCACCTCATCAAGTATTCTGCATGTACTCTCAATCCGTTCTCTTCCCATCTTCTCTGGAAGATTGCCCTCACCGTAATCTCAGTCTCCAGTCCTCCTGCTCTTTGGACTCTTCTTCTTCTACTGTTTCCTTCTATGTTGCCTGTAAAAATGTCCAAGTCTCCCATTTCAAAAAATCATCACTGGAACCTAAGAGATTCCTTCAACTTATTCTCTATCTCTCCTCCATTTTCCAGCCAAACTTCTTGAAAAAGCTATCTTATACTCAATTGTGATCTCAGTTCCCTCTCCTCCTCTCATTTCTCTACTTTTTGCAATCTGGTTTCTGATCTCACTCGACTGAAACATCTTTTTCCAAAGTTGTAAATGATTACAGTAATTGCTAAATCCAGTGGCCTTTGCCCAGTCCTCATCCTTCTTGATCTTTGTGCAGCATTTGCTACTTTTGGCAATCTTCTGCTCCTGAATATTCTTTGTTTTCTAGGGTTTTCATGACACTTTCTTTTTTCCCCTCCTATCTATCTGACTATTCCTGCTTGATTTTCTATGCCAAGCCATCATCCCTGCTTCCTAATTTCCCAGTGCTCTATTCTAGGCCCTTTTCTCTCACTACACTCTTATTTGATTACCTATAAGATTGATCTCCTGGATTTAATTATCATCTCCATGCAGATGACACTAAGATCTATATATCCAGCTCTAGTTTCACTCCTTTGCTTTAGTCTTGCCTTACAAACTGATTATTAAACATTTTGAACTGGACAATCTCTAGGTGTCTCAAAGTCACTATTTCCAAAACAGAACTTATCTTTCTTCCCAAACTTACCCCTTTTCTGAACTTTCTTTTTTGTTGCAGCTACCAACCTTCTTCCAGTCATGCAGGGTTTGCAAGCTTAATGCTATCTCTACCCTTTGCTGTTATCTCACAAAGCCAAGCAGATGCAAATCCTGTTTGATTGCATCTTCACAAGAACTCTTCCATCTACCCCTTTTCTCTATTCACATAGCTACTACCTTAATTCAAGGCCTTCCTAAGCTCTCACAGAGACTGTTGTAATAGCCTCCATCTTGGGTCTCCTAATGTCCTCTCTCCCCTTTTAATCTGTCCTTTAAAATGCTGCCAGAGTGATTTTCCATGTCCCTTCCCCATTAAAAAAAACTTTAGTGGCTCAGTAGCTCTCTGTCACTTAAACAGTGGATCGCATTGAAACTCCTTTTTCAAATCAGCCCCAATTTACCTTCTCATCCTTAATACACATTTGTCTACTTTACACATTGTCATAGAGACAAACTGAATTTCTTACTGTTCTTATACATTCCATTCCATCTACCTTATCTATATCTTTGAATTGACTGTCTCCCATTCCTGGCATGTTCTCCCCTCCTCCTCTTTTCTGTCAGAATCTTTAGTTTTCTTTATGATTTATCTAAGCTTTTTATTTATCCAGCTTTTTAGCTACTAGTGTCACCCATTCCCTTGTATAAATCTGTATATACTGAGATATCTATCTATCTATCTATCCATCTGTCTGTCTATCTGTCTATCCATCTATCCATGCATCCAAGCATCCACATGCTTGATTCCTCTAATAGAATGTAAGCTCCTTGAATCAGGGACAATTTTTTTCTTTGTACCCCTGGTACTGCACACAGTTTCTGGTATATAGTAAGCATGTCATAAATGCTTGTAGATTGAATTATTTCTACTTAGACTGTTCTCCTTTGTTTTGCCCAGTTCAGTGTTGCCTACTTTTTTGGTGAATCAACTTGGGATATTTGCACAGTGCTGTGTGTGGAGTGGAAGGACTGATGCCACCCATCTTCTTGGCATAGGCCTATATTTTTCCAGTTCCTCCCCCCAAAGGAAGAGAAAATTGACCTCATCAGTTAATTGAAGAAAAAAAAGAAATTTTCAGAGGTGGTTATATTAGATAATATCTAAAGTTCCTTCCAGCTTGGAGCCCATAAACCTATAAATACTAGAAGGTCCTGAAGTGTCCCTGAAAAGAATAGTATATGCATTTTTAAACATAGGGAAAACGATCTATCAGGAGGCTGAGAATCACAAGGTATGTATATGTATATGAAAATAGATATATTTTCATACATGTATGTTGTGTGCATGTGTCTGTATATGTATATATATATATTTATTATACTACAAGACTCACACAATAAATCTATTTGTAGCACTGCAAGTGAATTTCTAGACCCCTAGAACCTAGAATCCTTAGAACATATTCCTTTTGATTTAAAAATAATGGCAATTGGATTAGGTAATTATAGAAATTTGTCACAGATACATTCAATGCAACTTTCCTTAATGTAAAATCAGAAACTATTTTAGACTTGCTCTTGTGATTATTACTTTCAACAATTTCTTCATCTGTAGTGGAACCTTATATAACTTCATTGAAAGAGGGAAAGGTTAGCTTGTGGAGTTGAACACCAAAATAGCACTATATACATAAATATGTAATGAATCAGTTTTTAGTGACAAAAACATAATAAGTTTTACTTTTACCATTAATATTTTGATGCAATTTCAAAATGCATGATAGATTATTATATTTTATCTGCATGTAATAGTAATAAAAATGATAGCTAGCATTTATATAGTGCTTATTCTGTGCCAGGCGCTGTGCTAAGAGCTTTACAATTATTATCTCATCTAAACCTCACAACAATGCTAGAAGGTAGGTGCTATTATTATCCCTATTTTGCAGATGAAGAAACTGAAGCAAACAAGTTAAGTGACTTGCCCAAGATCACACAGCTAGTAAGTATATGAGGCTGGATTTGAACTCAGATCTTCCTGACTACAGGCCCAGCACTATCCACTGTGCCACCTATCTGCCCCAATCTCAAATTGCTTTACTTACTATGTGTTATACTATAAAATTCCTTTGTGTGCTTAGCTTATTGACCAAAGTGGTATTTGTATGAATATTTCATCCAGAGGATATTGCACTAATTGTTATATAGGGAAAAGAAATCTTGAAATTTCCTTATTTTATAAATAAAAAAGTCATCAAGAAATATTATTTTTCCTTGATCTTGCCTTTGCCATCCACCATCCACCATTCCCGTTTTAGGAATTCTGAAATCCCCTTATTTGATCATAATCTATTGACTTTCTGCCTCTCCTTTCCCTTCCCACATCTACTCTTCATGCCATAACCACCAATTCCATGACCCTTCATTTTTCTTCCAGCCTATCACCTGCACAAAAGCCACTCTCCCTTCTTTTTCCCATCTTAACCCCTTTGTGAATCAGTTCAACTCTATACTGTTCTCTTTTCTTGAATCCCTGGCCCTTTTATCATATTGTTCATTGCACCTTGCTAAGCTTCATTCAGCCTTGGGTCACTTCCACAGTCTGCTACCTTTGTTCCTATATATAGACTGCTGAACTGCTGAACAAAGGTGGAGAAAATTATGCAACTATTTTGATTGGGTCCATTACAAATTAATGTTACACAACTTCAATTGGACCCTCAGTGTTGCTAGACAATCCTTCTGTACCTCCCTTATCAACTTCCTATTCCACTCCCCACAGCAACTCTTCCAAACCTTTTTATTCCTTCTCAAACCTCCCATGGCTACCCATCCCCCAATCCTCTTAGTTAAGAACCCTGTCTCATATTTTACAGAAAAAGTGAGGCCATTAGCCAAGAGTTCTTTCTTCTCCTCTTTTCCTCATCTCATGAGGAAGACTACTTATATGCCTTCTGCCACTATCTTCTCCTTTACCTCTGTCTCACATGAAAAAGTGACCCTATACCCTGCACTCATGATCTCATTCTATCCTGTCTTGTTCAACATATTGTCCTGTCTGTCATCCCCACACTATCACTTATCTTCAATCTCTCTCTGTCTAGTAGCTCCTTTCTTTCTACCTACAAATGTGCCCATGTCTCCTCCATTATCAAAAAACTTTCACTTGATCTTTCCATCACTGCTATTATGTCTATTATCTTTTCTGTCCTAAGTGGCTAAACTCCTTGAGAAGGCCATCTACAACAGCTGCCTTCACTTTTTTCCCCTCAATCTCTTTTTAACCCCTTACAAGTCAGCTTATGACCTCATCCTAACACTGAAGCTGCTCTCTCCAAAGTTGTTAATGATCTCCTAATGGCCAAATCCAATGGACTTTTCTGTCTTTATTCTTCATCTCTGCAACCACTGTCAATACTGGTGACCCTTTGTTCTTTAATACTCTCTTCTCTCTAGGTTTTTGGGATATCACCCTTGGTTCTTCTACTACCTATCCTACCTTTCCTTCTCAGTCTCCTTTGCTGGATCCTCATCTGGGCCATGCCCACTAATCTTAAGTGTTTTACAGGGCTCTGGCCTGGTCCTCTTCTCTTCTTCTATACTATTTGCATCGGGAACTCACCAGTTCTCATGGATTTAACTATCATTTTAATGCTAATGATTCTCAAATCTACCTTTCCAGCCCTAATCCCTCCAAATCATCCTCCATTCAGCTGCCACAGTGATTTTCCTAAAGTGCAGGTTTGGCCATGTCACCTCTTCCTGGAGCCAACTCTAGTGGCTTCCTATCACTTGTAGGATCAAATACAAAATCTTCTGTTTGACATTCAACGTTCTTCACAATATCACCACCCGCCCTCCACCTTTCCAGTCCTCTTACACTTTACTCCCCCTTTGTACTTTTTGATCCAGTGATATTGGCCTCCTTGCTATTGAATGAACAAGACACTTCATTGCTTGCTCTGGGCATTTTCTCTGGCTGCCCCCCATACTTGGAATGATCTCCTTCCTCATCTCTGCCTAGCACCTTCTCTGGCTTCCCTCATGTGGCAGCCTTTGCTAAACCCTCTTAATTCTGGCGACTTCCTTCTTTTAATTATTGATTAATTATTTAATTATTTTCTGTATATTTTCATTTATCCTGTATGTAGCGTGTTTGTACATATTTGGTTTTATTGTTGTTGTGTCTACCATTGGATTATGAGTTCCTTGAGGTCAGGGACTATCTTTTGCTTCTTTTTGTATTCCTAGCGCTTAGCACAGTGCCTGGCACATAGTAGTTGTTTAACAAATGCTTATTGACTGATCGATATTAACAAAAAGATATTGTCCAAATAAAAACAAAATCAACCTTGGTCGGCGTTTGTACTGTTTGTAGAGCATGTCAACCAGATGAATATGAAGCTCAGCAAACTCTTTTTTAAATCCCCGCTCCAGAGCCTATAGGAAAAACATGCTGTCAATACAACTATAACTTTAAAACCTTTTGTTTACTAACATCTCTGCTTCAAAATTCTGTTGTGTCCCATTCATAGAAATAACAATATAAGAAATGTATTGGAGGTTCATTGTGTAGAGTGTTAATTCGTATTGCAAAAGGAGTCACTAAAGTTTTTGTTAATTGGTGAACTTCCCAGTGCCTTAAAATGTTACTTGATAGAATTATAGAACTCTAGATCTAGAAGGAGCTTTTGTGATCATCTAATGTAGTGGTTTCCATATAGTGGTTTGCAAACCACTTGGGAGTTTGTAATAATGTTCCAAGGGGTTTGCAATAAAATACTTTAATGGCTCCTTAAGCAGTAAATAATTGCAGAATGTAATGAGTAGTATACTAAATTACTCTTGGGTTCACAACATATTTTTGTTGAAAAGGGTTTGTAGAACAAAAAAAGTTGGGAACTACTGATCTAATCCAATCCCTTCATTTTAAAGATCCCTCTACCTGAGGCCAAGACAAGGGCAGCAATTTCCCAAAATTCCATTCACATACACTTTTTGAGGAATTCATAGAGGCATAAAGTAAGTTGTACCTATATTTAAGAATCAAAGTAAAACTCGCCATAAAAGAAAATCTGTGAGGAAATTCTATTCCTTTCAGTTCTTCCAACTCTAGACATTCAGAGATAATTGGTTGAATATATACAAATAGTTAGGAATAGATGATCCTTACTTTGTCCTCTATAAGCAAGCCATCATAGTGATCTCTGTATGTATCAAGTTCTTCACGAGCTTTGTAGATTTCATCTGTAGTTAATTTCTATAACAAAATCAGGATTAGCCGAATAGAACAAGACATATTTTGAAGACAATTAAATATTCTGGAAACAATAAAAAGAACAAGAACTTTCCTAAATGTGTCAATGGAGCATACACTTTCCATTCTTTAATATTGATGAGGTAAGACAAACCAAAAATAATTTTCAGAAATAAATATTCTAACAGTTGTCTAAACAGTTCAACAAAGCCAGAAATCTACAAAGTGTCTCAAATGTACCACATAGAAGTTCATGTTCAAATCTAATTTTTATTTTAAAGAAGCTGCAATAGCTTTCCTATTCCAAGGAGTCAACCAGTTCACCTAATTCCTGCCCTTCTTGATGTGTTTAGGAAAACCTGAAAATGTTAGTGGTATGAATAGACAAAATGTCTGCTGGTGAAGAACTGCTTCACTGGCAGCAAGTCATATAGCACCCTGGACAGGATCAGTTCAGGACATCAGTGTTATTTAAGGGTTTCCAAAATTCTGGAAACTTATTATTTTGCCTGAAGACATTGTGTTTGAAAAAGACCCTTGTTTAGACTTGGATCTTAGAATTTAGAGTTATCAGGGAACTTAGAGATCTGCATTATGTAGAAAGGTTATTATCAGTGATTAACACAATCATGCTTAGAGTATGCATGGCTTTCTGATATAAACTGCAGTTTACAAGACTTTTCATTTCTGTATTATATCACATTACGTGTCATGTCATATCACATCAGACTACTGGGCATAAAGTAATCTTATAGCCCATTTGGTTAATAGTGATCGCGAACATGGTCCAGTCATAGAACTGTGGAGACTACTATAGGTGGATGCTGTCACATAGCACAGAGCAAACTTTAAAGGCTGTAGATTATAGGTTCACAGAATTTAGAGTTTGAAGATACTGAAGAAATATTATAGACCCAATCCCCTCATTTTATAAATGAGGAACTAGAGATGTTAAATGATTTGAGATGAGATACTGGACCTTGGTACATGGGAAAAGAGGCATAGAGTAAAAAGTTTGGAACATTTACATGAGTACAGATCATGGTGGCATTTCAGTAAGAAAAAGACTGTTATGATTACTTTTTCTTTTTGTTTTCTTTCAAGGAAGCCATGCAGTTCAGATTCTCTTGTTGTTAGTTCTTCATCTAGCAGTAAAGAGAAAGTAAGGCTGGCTATTTTTAATTCCTCCTGTGGAAACATTAACAATGGAAAATAGATTAAAATTGTTACTTGAGGAAAGCCCTGAACCTTCAGATAAAATAAACCGAAGACCACTTAAAACTAAAATACCATTTATTGTAAAAAATGTGTACAAAATTTTCTAGTAGTTTTTAAAAATAGGGAACTGGACACATAAAACTATATTCAGAATAGTATAGAATTCATTTCTACATTAGGAGTGGTTGGCATGGTGGATGGGAAGGAGAAATAGAGGGAAATACCATGAAAGAAGAGGAAAGAGGTACTTGGAAAACACTTTCTGTGCTCCTTTTCGGGGATCTAAATCCTATCCACTCTTCAAGCCCTAGTTCAAGATTAGCATCCTCCATGGAGCCTATACTTCTCCAGACCTCATTGTCCATTCAGAGCTTCTCCATCATTCCAACTTGGACACATCCATGGGGGTGGGAATATACTTTGAATTTCATTATTATCCATAGCTGGGCCTCATCTACAATCTTGACTTCCGATGTTCTCTTCTTTGGTTAAAATATGTCCTCCTATCTCTCCCACTTCTTCGTTCTTTCTTAACTGATCTTTTATCCTCCCTGAGATTCTCAGGTCTCTTCATACCTCTCTAGGCAGTCCATCTCACTTTCCTTCCTTCCCAATTTTTACCTTATAGATGATTAGCTGAACCATAATAGTGCTCCTCACCCTTGAGTTCTTTACTTCCTTGTTTTCCCTCCACCAATTGCCATTCTGTGCAATACTGGAGAAAGTCAAACAGCTGTGTCATTTAAATTCACGACAAATTTATGTTAACTAATCTCAACTGGGCCCACCTTGCTCCAAAGCAATGCTTTTCTCTCTTTTCCTTTTTTTAACAGTATCTATCATGCATGCTACTTCACCTGTTTCAAACCTCTCATCTCTTCTCAGAAACCTCTGCCACCCTAATCCCATTTCTCAGTGAAGAATTTTGTCTCCCACTTTACTGAGAATATCAAGGCCATCTGCCTTGACATTTTTCATCCCTTATTCATATTTATATCCTTTTCACCATTCTCCATTATTTTCCCTTTTACCCATCACTGAGTAGGGGTTGTCCTTCTCTTTGTCAAGGCTAACTTTTCTATTGATAATAGCTACAAATAATAGCTAGCATTTATATAGCCTTTGGAAGTTTGCAAGGGTTTACATGTAATAGCTCATTTAATCCTCAAAACAACCTTAAAAGGTAGGTGATGTTATCCCCATTTTATAGACAGCAAAATGGGTGACAAAATAGGTTCAGTGACTTGCCCATGGTCAAACAGCTATTAAAGTGTCTGAGGTAGGATTTGAACTCAGGTCAATGTTCTATATACTCTGACACCTTGCTGTCTTTATCCCTGATACATTTTGCTTCCTAAAAATGCTAGTTCATTCTACTCTTTTACTTGTCCCTGCCATTGCTTCAAACTATATTTCTTTTCACAAACTCCTAAAAAAGTTATCTATTCTCATTACCTCCACTTTAATCACTCCATCACTTTTCAACCCATTAAAAATCTGACTTCTCCCCCTTACCACTTGACTAAAACTGTTCTTTCTAATGTTACCAGTGATTTTTAAACTGCTAAATCCCATGGTCTTCATTCAAGTTCTCATCATATTTGACCTCTCTTCAGCTTCTGATACTGGTATAAGATTAGGCCTGGTGGTCTTGAGATCCCAATAATAGTTTTCCCTTAAGGGAGGCTGTAAGCTCATAGAACATACTCATGAAAAAATGCTGACAATAACATTTTTGAAGGTTGGTATAGCTGTGTCCCCCAAATAATATTTTGTCTACCCCCAGCTTGCTTTTCTCTCTGATAACCCTCTAAATAACTTTTTGCCCTGACCCAATATGCAATTTGGCCAGCTCCAGGGAGACCATCCAAAAATAGTATAAGATCTTCCTTCCCAGAAAGAGCACTTTGGAGCATAGCCTGCCTTCCAGCTGGAACACCCCCTTTCTGCTGAGTGAACCCACTTCTTGGTGCTCCCGAACACAGCACTGCCCTGTATGAGTTATGCTGTATGTTAGTGTGTATGCCTGAGTTGTATGTTGAGTCCTCTTTTCCTTCTCCATTACTTGCAATAAAACTTTGCGTTGTGCTAGCTACTGTTGTTTTATGTGTTATTCTCAGCACCCTACCTCATTAAGGGTTGTTTCCCCCATGTCTTTGGCAAGGCCATGGGCCTTTCCTTAGATGTAAACTGGGTACCAACACAAGGACTTAACCTATTGACAACCGTGTCTACACTGGGGGAGTATGACACTGTGAACCCAGGTGTAAAAAGCACGAGTCAGTGGAGGAACCCTACATCCTTCCAGGAGGAACTCTCATGCCAGAGGACTGTCTCAAAACAGATGTAGTCACTCCCTCACTCCCCACTATGCATTTTCTCTATCCTTGGCTTCTGTGATGTTCTCTCCTGGTTCTCCTATGTGTCTGCCTACTCCTCAGTTTCCTGTGATAGATTGTTATCTATCTCTCACTCCAAGCATGAGTATGGCCAAAGCTTTTGTCTTAAGCCCTCTTCTCTTGTCTATATGTATGCCCTTATTTGGTCTCATTAGTTCCCATGATTTCAGCTATCATTTCTACTCAGATGACTCTCAAATCTATATATCCAGGTATAATACCTTTCCTGAACTATAACCCTGTCTCACCAACCACTTGCTGGCTATCTCTACCTGAATATCCCATAAGTATTTCAAAGTCAACTTTTTAAAAATAGAACTTATCTTTTCCTCTAATCTGTTACTTATCCAAACTGCCTGTTTCTGTTGAGGCTATTTTCATCCTCCTAGTCATCTTGTTTATAACCTTGGAGTCACTTGACTTTTCCCTCTCTTTCAATCCCTATTTTTAATCAAATTTAATGCTACTTCTTGACATTTCTACCTTCAGGCTAGTCTTTTTAAAAAAGTCAGTCCCTTTTATTCCACTCACAGCCAACCACCACGGTACATGACTTATTCCCATTTGCTGGACTATTATAATAATTTCCTAAATTTTCTTCTTACTTTCAGGTGCTCTTCTCTCTAATCTGTCTTTTTCACAACTGCCAAAATAATCTTCCTAAGGTACAGCATGTCACTTGATTCCTCAAAAATGGCTCCCTCTTGTCTCCAGGATAAAATATAACTCCTTATCTTGGATCTTAAGGCCATTCATAACCTGTCAGGTAATTCTAAACTTACCCCATATTATCTCCCATACACTCTAAGATCTGGGGAAACCAGCCTCCTATTTGTTTCCTGAAGTTAAGCATTCTTTTCCCCTTTTCTTTGACTTTTCATGGCTTGTCTCCTAAGCTTGGAGTTAAGCCCCTTCCTCACCTTTACCTTTTAGAATACCTAAGTTCTTTCAAGGTTCAGCTCAGGGGCCTCTTCCTATTGAAATTCCTTCCTGTTCCCCTTAGTTGTCAGTTTGCTTTCCATTCTCAGATCACTTCATATGTTCTTCTCCAAGCACATGTTGCATTATGCCAGTGTAATTTAAGTTCTTTACGAGCAGGGACTGTTTTAGACATGCTTTTGTATCCTCAGCATCTAGCACACTGCCTTGTACATAGTAGGCACTTAGTTAAATTAAAAAAAAAAGGAATTACTGCTCATTTCTCTACCTCAGAAATTTGAGTGAAAGGAATTAAATCAGTGTATCATAACTACATGTGGTCAAGGGTCAGATTCCCTATCCTTGGTTTGAGGCTTACTTACGTTCATGAGCTTTTACTTTACCTGGTTGATAACCATATCACATTTCACCTTGCTTTTAAAGAGTCTGTTTAGATGACCATCAAAAGTTTGTGTTGTTTCTTGAATAGAGTTTTGAAGCTTCCTTAATTCAGCATCCAAGGACTAAAATAAAGAAACCAATAAAGTTAACTTTTAGGAGTCTGTTTGTCACAAGATAATAAGAAGAGCTGGTCATAGTCAACCTCAGCTTAATCTTTCCAATGGACAATGTTGACTGAACTGCCATAGGGATTCACTATGAAGTGAGCATCACTAAGGATAGCCTTTGGCCCTGGAGTGTCTTGATTTTTTTTCTTAAAGAAATAATATAACAATTAAGATTTATAGCTTTACAATTTGCAAAGTGCTTGCATATATCATTGTATTTTTGGGTTATCAACAAGTATTTATTAGGTGTCTACTATGTGCTAAGTGATGGGGAAACAAAGAAAGGCCAAAAAGTTATTTGATTTTATTTAATAAACCAGTTTTAATAAGCTTTTTGGGTTTTGTGAAAAAGTTATGCATGCATGTATGCATATAAATATACTGCATTAATTCACAAGATGCTTTGTAATGATTCTCTAGTTGTTTTATGTTGAAATGTTTTGTCATTCCATCTAGCTCGTAAGTTCCTTTAGGACAAGAAATAAAATATCTTTTAAATCTCTGGCAACTTGTAGTAAAGAATTGGATACCATTAAGTGAATAAATGGCTAAGACGGATATAAAAACAGAGATTTTGCTTTTATAAAGCCACAGACCAATCGTGGGTTTTAAAAGTGTGGTTACTCAAAAGGATGTGATATCAAGTCGAGCATTCTTTGCAGTGATGTAGATCCCGACTCATACATGCTTACTTATTCTGTGCAACTATCCATGTCCTTCCATGAATGGGCCACAGAATGTCCATCCATCATGGCCAAGGCCTTCTTTTCCTTCTTCTGACATCTTGAGGATACCGGCTATCTAATGGTTACCTCTCTTCCCACATAACTAGCCCTTTTTCTTTTTTCACTCGTTTTCTCCCTCCATAGAGCCCTCTTGTAATGCTTCATTCTATGATATCCAAGCACAAATGTTGACAGATTTTTACCATGATTGAAAGGCTTTGAATGTACTCCTGGCAACAGAATGAATCTGCTTTCAGTCTTGGTAGGTGAAGGGAGGCTCATTAGCATTAAGTAGGCTGGCTACTTGATTAATTATTTGGCCATATCAGCTAATGTTTTTAAAAATGGTTATAGTCAGAAAAATGTAATTTAAAAATCATACTTTAAAAATAACTATCTCTAATTTTGCTTACTACAAAAATTCATATTCACAATTACATTTGATAGAATAAGAGCTCCTCCAATAGATCATAAACTCCTTTAAGACAAGGACTGTTTCATTTGTCTCTTGAGTAGTCAGTGCCTCGCGCATTGTCTGACACAAAGTAGGCACTGGTAAGTATTTACTGATTGATTGAGTAATTGATTGCATTAGCTAAACTCATTTTTATAGCAATGACTTGCACTCTAGTATTTCTTCTACGGTGATAGAAAATTCACATGGCGACTTCTGGGAGCCAAGATGGCATAGTAAGTGGCAAATCATTCTAACTCTCCCTTATTTATCTCCAAACAATCATAAAACAGCTCCCCAGAACAAATCCTTGAGCGGTGGAGACAGGGTAAAGACAGGATGGAGCGGCCTTTTAGCTTAGAAGACTTGAAGGATCAGCAAGAAAGGTCTGCTTCACGCAGGTAAAAGGGAATATAGGTATAGGACAGGAAGCACCCCAGCAAACCAGCAGGAGATTCTGAACCCCAGTGTGGTGGAGCAGGCAAATGCCAATACCAGGGCCCCCCATGTGCCTTAGCATAGCCAGGGAAATTGATAGAACCCAGCTCTAAGAACTACCATGTGTTTCAGTGTAGCCCCAGGCAAACAGGTATCCTCCAGCAGCCAGGCCTCCTATGCTTCCATGGGGGTCTAGATAGGGATCTGGGCAAGTAGGTATCTTCCAGCACCTGGACCTCCATGTGCTTCAGCACAGCTGAGATAAAACAGGAATCCTCCAGGGGGCAGACCTCCATGGGCTTCAGTATAGCCCCAGGGTAATGCAGAAAAACCCGACTAGGCACCACCACTAGGACCCCAGCTCAACACCAGATAAGCTCCCTGTGGCCTCCAGCAGCACCTACCACCCCCTATGTCACTCCTTCAACACAGCACCAGACACAAGGGTTCCTTGTGGGCCTCAGGGCAACATCAGCATAGCACCAGGTAAATAGCCAGGGCCTGCCACCATTGGCCCAAGAAGCTAAGTGCACAAGAGCCCTTTCCACTCTGGGAGCAGAGATCTAATTTAAAAGAAAGAAAAGAGGCCAAAGAGCAAAAAACAACAAAAAAGAAAGTTATTAGGGTGAAAGGGAAGATGAAGATACAAGCTCAGAAGAGGAAAACAATGTCAAAACCCCAAAGAAAAACAGGAAATGGTTTCAAGCCCAGAAAGAACTTATGGAAGAACTCAAAAAGGAGCTTAAAATCATTTCAGAGAGGTAGAAGGAAAATCGGGAAAAGAAATAAGAGTAATGCAAAATAATTAATAAAAAAAGAGCCAACAGCTTAGAAAACTACTTAAAGAGTACAATTGGCCAAATAGAAAAGAAAGTACAAAAGCTAATTGAGGAAAACAACTCCTTAAAAGTTAGAATTGGGCAATTGGAAGCTACGGACTCTGCATCATCAAGAATCAATCAAACACAGTCAAAAAAATGAAAAAATGGAAGAAAATGTAAAATACCTCATGGGAAAAACAACTAACCTGGAAAATAGATCCAGGGGTGATAATATCAGATTCATTGGACTATCTGAAAGCTATAATCAAAAGGATGATCTGGACAGCATATTTCAAGAAATTATCAGTTAAAACTGCCCTGATAACCTGGAACCAGAGGGCAAAATAGGCATTGAAAGAATCCATCCATCACCTCAGCAAGGAGATCCCAAACTCCAAGAGACATTATAGCCAAATTTCAGAACAATCAGGTCAAGGAAAAAAAATCCTAGAAGTGCCAGGAAGAAACAATTCAAATATTGGGGAGCCACAATCAGGATCACGCAGGACTTAGCAGTTGCAACATTAAAGGACTGGCAGTCATGGGACATGATATTCTGGAAGGCAAAGGAGTAAGGACTACAGCAAAGAATTACTTTCTCAGTGAAATTAAGCATAATAGATGAAAGGAAAAAATGGTCATTCAATGAAATAGAGGGATTTCAAGCTTTCATAAGGAAAGACCAGAACTAAACCAAAAATTTGACCTCTAATATCAAGACCCAAGGGAAACATAAACAGGTAAAAAAGGAAAAAAAAACATAAGGGATTCAACAGAACTAAAGTATTTACATCCCTACACAGGAAGATGATACTTGTAATTCTTAAAAATTGTATCACTAATAGTACAGCTAGAAGGAATATACATAGGGAGAAGGTATGGTATAAGGTGAACTTGAGGGAATGACATAAAAAATTTAAGGGCTGAGAAAGAGGAATACACTGGGGGTGCAGAAGGAAGGGAGAGGTAGAATGGGGTAAATTATTTCACATGAAAAGGTGCTGAAGACATTACAGTGGAGAGGGAAATGAGAGGTTGGTGATAAGCATCGCTTGAACTTTACTCTCAACAGTATTGGCTCAAAGAGGTTATAATATACACAGTCAGTTGAATATAGAAATCTATCTTACCTGAGAGGGAAGTAGAAGGGGAAGAAATCAAGTAAGGGGTAGGGGGATTAATGGAAGGGAGGGCAGATCAAGGGAGGTTGTACATAGAAACAAAAAAAAGCAGGGGAAGCAATCCTGATCTCAAAGTAAAAGCAAAAATAGACCTAATTAAAAGAGATAATGAAGGAAATTACATCTTGCTAACATATATGCACAAAGTGGTATAGCATCCAAATTCTTAAAGGACAAGTTAAGTGAGTTATGGGAAGAAATGGACAGCAAAATTATACTAGTGGGTGATCTCAACTGTTCCCTCTCAGAACTTGATAAATCCAACCAAAAAATAAGCAAGAAAGAAACTAAGGAGGTAAATAGAATATCGGCAAAGTTAGATATCACAAATCTTTGGAGAAAACTGAATGGGAACAGAAAGGAACACACCATTTTCTTAGCAGCATATAGCACCTACCCAAAAATTGACCATGTAACAGGGCATAAAAACTTCAAAATCAAATGTAAAAAGGCATTACATTCAACAAAGAGCAGTGGAAATATAGATTGAAAATTAACTAGAAACTAATAATCTAATCCTAAATAATAAGTGGGTCAAAGAACAAATAACAGAAAGTATATTTTATTAAAGTCAGTGACACAATGAGACCAGAGTTCCATGGGATTCAACCAAAGCAGTACTTAGGGGAAATTTTATTTCTCTAAATTCTTGGATCAACAAAATGGAAAAAGAACAGATCAATGAATTGAGTGTGCAAATTAAAAAAAAAACTAGAAAAAGAACAACTGAAAAATCCCCAATTAAACACCAAATTAGAAATCCAGAAAATTAAAGGTGAGATTAATAAGGTTGAAAAAAACTATTGAGCTAATAAATAAACCTAGGAGGGGTTTTATGAAAAAAAACAATAAAATAATAATAATAAGCCATTGGTTAATTTGATTATCCAGTATCAAAAATGAAAAGGGTGAAATTACCACCAATGAAGAAGAAATTAAAGCAATAATTAGGAGCTATTTTACCCAATTATATGCCAATAAATCTGGCAATCTAAGTGAAATGGATGAATATTTACAAAAATATATACTACCTAGATTAGCAGATCAGGAAATAGAATACCTAAATAACCCCATCTTAGAAAAAGAAATTGAACAAGCCATTAGTGAACTCCCTAGGAAAAAAATCCCCAGGGCAAATGGGTTCATGAGTGAATTCTATCAAATATTTAAAGGACAATTAATTCCAATACCATATAAACTATTTGGAAAAATAGACAAAGGAGTCCTGCCAAGTTCCTTTTATGACATAAATATGGATGGTGCTTATAAACCATGAAGAGCTAAAACAGAGAAAGAAAACTATAGACCAATTTCCCTAATATCAATGCAAAAATTTTGAATGAAGTACTAGCAAGGGGATTATAACAACATATCACAAGGATCATACACTGCAACCATGTGGGATTTATTCTAGGAATGCAGGTTGGTTCAATATTATGAAAACTATGAATATAATTGACCATAACAACAAAACCAACAGAAATCACATAATTATCTCAATAGGTGCTGAGAAAGCTTTTGACAAAATACAGCCCCCATTCTTGTTAAATACACTAGATAGCTTAGGAATAAAGGGAGTGTTCCTTAAAATGACAAGCAGCATCTACCTAAAAGCATCAGCAAGTATTATTTGTAAGGGAGATAAACTAGAAGCCTTCCCAGTAAGATCAGGAGTGAAACAAGGATGCCCATTATTCAACTATTAGTTGAATTATTAGTATTATGCATATTATTCAACATAGTACTAGAAATATTAGCTATAGCAATAAGAGAAGAAAAGGAAATTGAAGGAATTAGGTTAGGCAATGAGGAAACAAAACTATCACTCTTTGCAGATGATATGATGGCAAACTTAGAGAAACCAAGAGCATCAACTTCATGCAATTTACTTGAAATAGCAACTTTAGCAAAGTTTCAGGATATAACATAAACCCATATAAATCACGAGAATTTCTTTATATGAAAAATAAAGCCCAGCAGCAAGATATAGAAAGAAAAATTCCATTTAAAATAATTGTAAACAACATAAAATACTTAGGAGTCTACCTGCCAAGACAAACCCAGGCATTATACGAACACAATTACAAAACATTTTTCACACCAAGTCAGATTTAAACAATTGGAAAAAATCAATTGCTCATGGGTAGACTGAGCCAATATAATAAAAATGACAATTCTGCCTAAACTCTTTTACCTATTCAGTACCATGGCAATCAAACTATCAAAACAAATTATTTTATGAAGCTAGAAAAAATAATAATGAAATTCATCTGAAAGAACAAAAGGTCCAGAATATCAAGGCAATTAATAGGAAAAAAAATTCAAAGGAAAGAGGCCTAGCAATACCAGATCTCAAACTATATTATAAAGCAGTAACCATCAAAATTATCTGGTACTGGCTAAGAAATAGAGTGGTGGATCAGTCTAATAGACACAAGACACAGTAGTAAATGATCGTACTAACCTAGTGTTTGATAAACTCAAAACCCCAGCTTTTGGAATGAGAACTCACTATTTGACAAAAGCTGCTGGGAAAACTGGAAAACAATAGGACACGAACTAGGTATAGACCAATACATCACAATGTATACCAAGATAATGTCAGATCATGTACATGATGGTACGTATATAAACTATATCCAACTGTCCGCCATTTTCAGAAAAGTGGAGGAGAGGGAGGGAGAAAAATTTGGAACTCAAAATCTTATAAAAATGAAAGCTAAAAATTTTCTTGACATGTAACTGGAAAAAAATAAAATATTATAAAAAAGAAAATTCACATGGCAAATATGATTGCAAATTCTTGTGTAATCTTACAAATATCTCTTCTATCAAAGAGAGTAAGAATTTACCCTGGATAGATTTTTTAAACTGCCTGTGCCTCCATTAGGAGAAAGGATAGTAAGAAATGGGTGGCATGATAGTTATTTTTTTAAATTTCAAGGTATAAGTTTGCTTAATTGCTTATTAAACTCAGAAAAAAACCTACAGCTTGATTTGGGGTACCTGCAGAAAGATTTCAGTTCTTTTACTTATGGATTTAAGTAGCATTGTGACTTAGCAAAGATTCACAAAAAGAAAAAGAACAGTACTTTTAGTGAGGTTCTAGATATTCCAGTTTCTAAGATTGGAAAGTTCTTTGTGTCTCTACATAGATAGCCTTCTATCCTATAAAACTGGGAAATACTCTTTTTCTTAAAATGGGCCTAAGTACAACTACAATTCTGAGTATAAAAGTTTCTGTTAAGGTATTGATGCTAAGTTAATAAACATCTGAAACTAGTGGTGAACTAGTGAAACATATGGCTTTATCTTGCAACAGCCAAGGCTATTCTTTTTTTTTCTGAGTTATAAATTTATTTTTAGTTTACAACACTAAGTTCCACAAGTTTTTGAGTTGCAAATTTTCTCCCCCTTCCTCTCCTTCCCCCTCCCCGCCAAGGCAGCATGTAATCCAATATAGGTTCTACATATACTTTCACATTAAACTTATTTACACAATAGTCAAGTTGTAAAGGAGAATTATAACCAATGGAATGAATCATGAGGAAGAAGAAACAAAACCAAAAAAGAAGGGAAAAAAGAGAGCAAATAGTTTGCCTCGACCTGCATTCAGACTCAATAATTCTTTCTCTGAATGTGGATAGCTTTTTCCATCATGAGTCTTTTGGAACTGTCATGAAACTAGCCAAGGATATTCTGAATGCCTCCAAAACAAGGACTTTTAAACACACACTAGATATGTCATGTTAACTGCCTCCATTTTGGGGGGGGCATTTAGACCCTCACTAACTCTTTTCAGTCATCATTGTAGCCCTGAACCCTTGTTTATTTTCACCTTCTTTACATGCGTCATCTTATGGTCAAATACATCAGAATAATTTAAGAACCTCAGAAAGAAAGAAAATATGGATGAAAAATAAGGCTCAGAGAACTTGTACCTAATATGCAACAGCAGTAGGCTGACAAGCCAGCATACCCTACTGGATACTTCATTATTTTACTAATTTCACAGAAGACTGAAAAGAGTTGCTATTATTTCTGATGTAACCAACTTCTGGAATTCTATGTTAAACCCTTTCATTGTTAGCATATGTATTTCATATGGAAGGAAGGAAATAAAACCAGTAGCATTTGTATTGAAAAAAAAAACCCCAAACAAACAACCTTTAAATTCAACCCACAAAGAGTGCTTGACTCAGTGGGTATATACCTTTCTCTGCTTGTCCTAAGGTGTATTTTATTCTTCTTCCCCCCTTCCCCCCCAAAAAAAGCAGTAGTGGTTATAATGAAATAAACTTTATTTGATTTTCCTAGCTTTTGATAAAAAGTTTGGGGTCAATCTGTTGTGAATAATCTAAGTTATTAAACTTAATCTTTTTAAAAGTTATTCAACTATCTCTAGAGTACTGAAGTTCACTCCAAAGTCACAGGAATCTGCAATTTGGAAGGCTGTTAAAAAAAGAAAATATATTTCTAATTTCTTCTGCTTCCTCCTGACCTTTTTATACTTCTCTCTTTCGTCATTTAAATCTTTGACTTTTTTCTCATGTTCTTTGACTATTTTCTTTTCTTCTTCAGTCCATAGAGCATCAGGTTTAGCCATACAGGGAGGTTGAGGAATTACCTGAAGATGAAAAAGAGAAGCACACAATCCACTAAACATGACACATTGACAGTGTCATTAAAGCAGTAAGAAAATAATTGGTAACAACAAAGAAACCAATTGCTATTGCTGGGGGAAGCAGGTAGGTAAATGGCCCAGAACTTAGTTATACTGACAAAAAGTCAAGTTGCAAAGGGGATTTTCAGTAGCACCAATGGAAAATTGTTGGTGTAACCTTCCTCAGTGCTGCTAAAACACGTATGTCTCTTTTTGTTAAAACATTTTTTCTATTAGTTTGAAAATCAGGGCTGAAGTTTCATGTTCCTTTATGTTTACTGAATATGGTTGAAGTTGCTAAGCTTTAAAGGAATTTTTTTTTAAAAAAAGTAATTTATTTTCTCCCCCCAATTTATTTATTTTTAACATTCATTTTTAAAATTTTGAGTTTCAAATTCTCTCTCTCCAGCCCCCTCCCATCCATTGAGAACACAAGCAATATTGTATTGATTATATAGGTGAAATCATACAAAACATATTTCCACATTAGCTGTATTGCAAAAAACAGCAAGAAAAAATAAAGTGAAAAAATTATACTTCAATTTGTACTCAGAGTTCATCAGTTCTCTTTCTGGAGGCAGATAGCATTTTTAATCATGAGCCCTTTGAAATTGTCTTGGATCATCGTGTTGGTTGGAGTAGCTAAATCTTTCACAGTTGATCATTACAATATTATTTTTACTATGTATGATGATCTCCTGATTCTGCTCACTTCACTTTATATCAGTTCATATAGGTCTTCCCAAGTTTTTCTGAAACCATCTTCATCATTTCTTACAACACAACATTATTCCATCACAATCACATATCACAACTTATTCAGTCATTCCTCAATTGATGGTCATCCCCTCAGTTTCCAATTCTTTGCCACCACAAAAAGATATGCTATAAATGTTTTTGTACACATAGATCCCTTCCCCTTTTCTTTGATCTCCTCGCAATACAGACCTAATAGTGGTATTGCTGGGTCAAATGGTAAGCACAGTTTAATAGCCCTTTGGTCATAGTTGCAAATTTCTCTAGAATGGTAGGATAAGTTCACAAGTCCATCAACGGTGGATATATTCATATTTTTTCACATCCCCTCCAACATTTGTCATTTTCCTTTTCTGTCATGTTAGCCAATTTGATAGGTGGGAGGTGGTACCTCAGAGTTGTTTTAATTTTTACATTTCTCTAACCAATAATGATTTAGATAATTTTTTTCATATGACTTGATAGCTTTAATGACTTCTTCTAAAAACTGCCTGTTCATATTCTTTGACCCTGCCTGTTCATATTCTTTGACCATCTATCAATTGAGGAATGACTCATATTCTTATAAATTTGGCTCAGTTCCCTATATATTTGAGAGATGAAGTCTCTACCAAGGAATGTTTGCTTTTGAAGAATTTCCTAAAACTCTAGCTCATGTAGGAAAATGGTAATTTTCATACTTTTCTCAGTTTCATCCTTCCTACTTTACTCTCCAATGTTAGATAAAACCATTACCATCCTCAAAATATCTTCTTTCTTGACTTCTAGAACTCCACCCATCATGTCCATCAAAGCTCGTCGTCTTGCATCATCCCTCTGGAAAAATAACCCAAAGTTAGAGGAAGTAGCAGCTAGAGGTTAAAGTGTTCAGGTTCTATCCGCATCACCCAAGACCACAGATCCCAAATGTTTTTGGGAAGATTCCAGAATCAGGCAGGAAAATGAATCTACAGTTGTAATGGTGGTGATGGCAGAGGGCATGTGTGTGTGTGTGTGTGTGTGTGTGTGTGTGTGTGTGTTTGTAATTAGACTCTTCCCTAAATGTTTCTCATTGCTGGCAAAGCAACATGTTTCTGTAATACAATGTAAAATTACAATTAATAAATTTAAGAACAAATGCATTTGTATAAATATATATCTAGATTTTGTTTTTAACATAATACCTGACTTAAAAGACGTTTTTCCCTTTCAAGGGCTTCAGCCAATGCTGCTTGTTCTTTTTCCCATGGGGTAAGGATCCTTTCAACTTTAATCTGAAAAGCAAAAACTTTAACTTCATTTTTGTCTGTACTTCTCAAAAAATTCAAACAAAACTGATTTAACTTGTGGAAAGGCTAAAGATCCACTAAAATGTCAGAGGTTTATCTGAATAGCAACTGCAAGTTCAGATCCCTTCTAAGGGGAGCTAATTAGTGATGTGAGCCCTTCATATGTTTCTGTATCTGTTTATGGACTTCTATAAGTTCTTTTCATCTTTCCTATTTTTTTTTGTGGGGGAGAAGTAAAGGCTGTTAACATACCTGATTTGTATTTGCTACCTTGAGTTCTTGTATAGAATTTACAGACCCTGTAATACACATTTGTAGAAACCTATACATGACTATATTTAGAGATTTTCCTCAAATAACTATAGGTAGAAGAAATAAGTAAAGGGAGGGTAATTACCCTTTCTTGATTCAGTACTATATCTATCTATCTATTGATCTTTGTATCTATGTACTTATCTATGATACAAGGAAGCATCACTCTAGCATCGCTTTAGCATCACTCATGAAAGCATGGCCTAATGTGAAACCAGCCTTTTTAGAAAGGTCACAGACCTAATAGTGGTATTGCTGGGTGAAAGGGTATGCACCCTTTTATAGCCCTTTTGGGATAGTTCTAAATTGCTCCCCAGAATGGTTGGGCTAGTTCCCAACTCCACCAACAGTTCATTAGTGCCCCACATTTCCCAAATCCCCTCCAAAATTTGTCATTTTCCTTTTCTGTAATATTAGCCAATCTGATAAGTGTGAGGTGGTACCTCAGAGTTGTTTTAATTTGCATTTCTCTAATATATAGTGATTTAGAGCATTTTTTTCCTGTGACTTTAGATAACTTTGATTTTTTTTATCTGAAAATTGCCTGTTTATATCCTTTGACCATTTATCAATTGCGGAATGAGTCATATTCTTATAAATTTGACTCAGTGCTCTCTATAGTTGCAAAATGAGGCCTTTATCAGAAAAACCTGCTGTAAGAAATTCCCCCAGTTTTCTGCTTTCCTTCTAATCTTGGTTGCCTTGGTTTCATTTGTGTAAAACCTTTTTAATTTAATGTAATAAAAATTATACATTTTATATCCTGTAATGCTCTTCATTAGATCATAAATTCTTGCCTTATCCATAAATCTGATAAACTGTTCTACAATCCCCTAATTTGCTAATTGTATCACCCTTTATGTCTAAATCATCTACCCATTTTGATCTTATCTTGGTATATGGAAATGAGTTGTTGGTCTACATAGGGTACAAATTCTTATATTTACTGTAATGTTTTTTAATGATCATATGTTAATATAGTACTTTATAACTTCTAAAGCACTTTGACCTATGTTATCTCACTTGAGCCTTACAAAAACCCTGTGTATTATCCCTGTTTTACAGATGAGGAAAATCAGGCTCAGAAAAGTTGGATGAATTGCCCAATAGCATGGCAGGATTAGAACTGGGGTCTTCTGATTCCAAATAAGTGTTCCTTTGGTTATTCCACATCCTTCTGGACAAGAAAGGTGAATGAATGGAAGTGAGATTGTAAGAGAATTTTTCTCCTCTCCACTCTTCAGAAGGTATGTTTCAGGCATCTTTCTGAACTCACAAGGAAGAGTTGAGTTCAAAAATGAATTCACCTCGATATTCCTACTAAACATATGTTTTGGTGCTAGAATTAAGTAGTCTAATTTAATAGCAGCAAGTATGAGACAGTGTGGTGTAGTGGGTAGAGCCAGTCTCATAGCCTGGAAGAGCTGGGTTCAATTCCTGCTGCTGACAAATATTGGCCTCATTTCCAGGTGAGCCACATTATTTCTCAGTGTATTGGGAGGCAGCTCTTGAGAACATAAGTATCATAAAAGGTGCTGCACTTGCATTGGTAGAGGAAGTTTCCTCACCTGGGAAATTCCCAAATGGAATGGAAACTCAGATTGTTACAGGAGTTTCCTATACAAATGAAATCACAGGTCTGTTCCCTGTTCCTATGAGTTAATAGATTTTTCTGGGCATTTTACAACACTTTTTTTCTAAAGAAATATGCTCATAGTATTTTAATTTCATTTAATGAGAACCAGCATGGTATAATGAAATGAACACTGAACTCAGTCAGAAGATAGGTTCAAGACCCAACTCCAATACTCAATTATCTGGTGACAGATTGTCCCAAGGAATCACCCTATTCATTTCATTCATCTGAGTACCTTTATGTAATCTTGGTAAACATCTTGAATTGAAGCAATTATAAATCACCTGGTGACAGAAAGTGTAAGGCTGTAAGCCTTCTATCCATTTCCTGGATCGCTGTATAAATATCTGTAGGGCACATTCTTATTTAACTACCCCAGTCACCTATTTATAATGGCCTGTTTCTGTGAGGTAATACATGCCAGGGTAAAAGAGCTGCTTGTACAATGCATTAATTCCTGTGGGCTGGCCACATGGTTTGAATGCCAAACATATACTTGCCTAAAAGATTATTTTACAGAGAACTCACCCAAGGCAAGCACTCACATGCTAGTCAGAAGAAATGATACAAGGACACTCTCAAGGTCTCTCTTAAGAACTTTGGAATTGATTGATATGGGAGACGCTGGCAAAGGACTGCATCAAAAAAGGCACTGTGCTCTATGAACAAAGCATAGCTGAAGTAACTCAAAAGAAATGAGATGAAAAAATTTGGAGAATCTCCCCTCGAATGTTAATGTGGACTATTTGTGCCCACCGGTGGTAGAGCATTCTGAGCTTGTATTGATCTGATTAGTCAGTCGGACACACTATAACTTGACTCTAACATAGTGATGTCATTCTGGTCCTCTTCGATAAGGAAGGACAAGAGCCATTGGTCCCTAAGCTCCTAAATGGCTGAGAGCAAGATACTTTCCTTCTCTGTGTCTCATGTTCATATTTTAAATGGGTACTTAAAACTGCTATATAAAATTATTGTGAGGAAAATTTGTAAACTGTAAGGCATTATCTAAAGGTGAAACTCTTTCTCTCTCTCACACACACACACAACACATACACACACGCCTGTCAGCAATCAATCCAAGGAAACGAGTGCAAAAGGGAAGCAGGAAAACAGCCTTAGAAAGTAAAGAAAGGATGTACCTCATGATCTTCTACAACGAGAATCCTCTCTGGCTTCTCACAGTCTTCAAACACTGGTTGCCATATCCGTTCCCCAAGATCTAGTTCTGTAATAATTCCTTGAATATTTGTATTTCTTTCATTCACACGTGTGATTTCCAACTCTTTTTGATGATATACAACATCAAAGTCTTTATTAAAGTTAGTTTTGATGTTGTAAATAATGTCCTGAAATATCATATATGTTACAGATTATTTCTTTACTGGCAGTATCATCCCACAGTCTAAACAATTCTTCACTCTATCCCTACTCTAAATCTATCATGCAAATCACCACCAACTTAGTCTTCCTAAAATAATGCTTTAAGTATAGTACTATAGAAAAGGCACTGTATTTAGAGTTAGAAGATCTCTATTCTGTTATTAACCAGGACCTTAAGCAAAATTCTTCTTTCTCTGGACTTCAGTTTCCTGATCTACAAAGTTAGAAATTTGGACTACATGATCTCCAGAGCAATTTCCAGCTCTGAAATCCAGAGAGTCAAGTATATTCTCCTGCTCAAGATCCTTCAGTGGCTCCCCATTCCTCTAAAATTAATATCTGTCATACTAAACTTTTCTCTCTTGAATTGGTTTTTAATTGAAAGTTTCCTTCAATCAAAAATCAATATGTTGAATCTGAATTAGATATAGTCTATTATCTATATGAGATTTTGTAATTTTGGGGGGAAAGGACAAAAACATTGGAATTTTTTTCTTTTATGTTTGGAATCCGGTTTGTCTTTCTGTCTAATGTTAAGATTGAAACAGTCCTTTTGGGAGAAGAGAATTTAGGACAAAGATGTGATAATGGCATCCCAGAACTGTTTAACATCATTTATCATACTAATATGAGGCAGCGAGGTGGTGCAGTGGATAGAGCACTGAGCCTGGAGTCAGGAAGACCAGCACACAAATCTAGCTTCAGACACTTACTAGCTTCTGACCCTGGGCAATTCACTTAACTTTTGTTTGCCTCAGTTTCCTCATATAATGGGGATAATAACAGCACTACCTCAAAGAAGAATATTTGTGAAGTGCTTAGCACAGTGCTTAGCACTATAGAAATGCTTATTTCTTTCCTCCCTAATATAATATGCTTTTATGTATCTCTGTAGAGTACCATAGGGGAGGGAGGTACCTTCAGTAGAGATAACCCTAGGGGAAGGATGGTTGGGGAGGGGGAAGGAAGCTCTAAATTGAATTACAGTATGTGTCAACATTTATGAACACATAAAAGGATATAATTTGATTTGTATCATAATTTAGTCTAGGGCTGAAGAAGCACTTTACCAGAAAGCTTTACTGATTTGGAAGATAAAAATAATTCACCTTTAGTAATACAATCTGGTTGATTTTCTCTTCTCTGGTATGAAGATGTAACTGGTTATATAACATACTTGTGTCTGCACCAAGCTCAGAACTTAAGCTGCCAAGTAAGTAATTGGGTAAATTGCTCTCTCTTTTTTCTTTTTCTTTTTCTTCTTCCTCTTCTTCCTCCTCGTCATCTTCAGGATCCTTTTTACTTAAAGCTGTGGATTGAACTTCTACAATTTCCTTCCGTAGCTTTGTATGGAAAAACATAGTACATTCGTTATTAGGTAATTATTACATCTTAATTATGTCTGTAAAGGGCAACCTGGCAACAACATAATTATTTAAAAAATCAATTTAAGGCTTTAAATTCTGCTCTCTACATTAGTATTCAGAATGGCGAGTGGACCTTGAAAGTTTTACAAAAGATATTAAACCTATATCCTGTGGGTATATGATAACAGTAAAAATTTTATTCAATTGTATATTATCTTTGAACTAGGTTGGCAGAATAACTTGTCCATGTAAATATTTAAGGTTGGTCTTGTTACTTAAACATGGAAAAAAATGTATCTTGTTAATTTGTATTTTACATAAGAATTCACATGGTGGCTGATATAAGTCAAGCAGTAGATATTAAATATTAATCTCATTTTATATTTTAGAAAACTGTATATGGAATGTGCTTGACATCCTCTCAGTAGCTTACTTTACATCAAAAAGTGTGGTACTTTTCCAGGTCTGACTTTATTCTTTTGTAATACTAAGTAGATTAGGTGTCTAGAGAATAGTTTTAATGAGACCACGGGTGGCTATGCATTCTGACTTGTATAGGCCAATGGGAGTAGCCCAGAGAAACACATTGTTTCATAATAACAAAATGTATTCCATATTGGGCCAATTGCCTTGAAAATGCATAACCACTGGTCTGATTATACGGAGAGTATGTGTGGCTAAAGGTAATCCTTCACCACTACTATGGAACTCATTAGAGACTCATGTGCTATGTTCATTCATCCTCTTATATGAACGACAGCCATGAATATTTTACAAGTATATATTATTTATTAGAAGGGATATGGCAGCTAAGTGGAACAGTAGATAAAACCTGGGGTCAAGAAGACCTTAATTCAAATTCAGCCTTAGATCCTTACTAGCTGTGTGACACCTGGCAAATCATTTTACCTTTGCATCCTTCGGCGTATTCTCCTGTAAAATAGGGATAATAACAGCGCCTGCCTCCCAGGGCTGTTGTGAAGATCAAATGAGATGGCATATGTAAAGCACTTTGCAGACCATGAAACTCTAAATGTTAGCTATCATTATTATAGGGATTGAACTTGTGATTTTATTGGTATAGAAACCTCCCAAGGAAGGAAATTCTCTACTAGTACAAGGTGTCACCTCTGTAACTTAGTCTTAGAGCATTGCCTACATCACTGAGAAGTTAGGTGACTTGCCCCAGGTCACATAGCTAGTCTATGCGAGAGGCAGTACTTGAACCTCAGGTTTTCCTGACTTTGAGGCTAGCTCTCCACTAAACATCTCTTTCATTGTATTTCAATTGAAATCTGTATTAAGACTCGAACTAGCATGTATCATAGAAATATTCAAAACCATACTTTATATTCAGTTTCTTCAGTCTTCCTTAGCTGTAAGACTGTCTTCAATTCTGCCAGCTCTTCTGGAGTGCGTTCTTTCATTGGGAAATTTTTAACCTCCAAAAGACCATGAAAGGACTTGAAAAATGTAAAAATAACAGAGTAAAAATGTTTTCAGTTAAATTGTGAAAAAGTTTAATAGGTAACATTAAGTTTCTAATAAGTAACATTAAGTGTTTTTAAGATGCTTTTTATGATATTAAAAAAAGAGTCCCTTTATACCTCTATGTCTATAGAGACGATCATATGTTTTTGCTTTCTATTATGGTAAGTTATGTTGATTGTTTTCCTGATGTTGAACCATTCTTTCTAGCCTTGGTATAAATCCCACTTGGTGAAAGAGTGAATGATTTCTTGGATAAATCACTGTAGTCTGTTTGACAGGATTTTATTTAAATTTTTGAGTTAGTATTCATTATTAATGATATTGGCTTATAGGTTTTGTTCTCGTGTTTTGTCTTTACTTGGTTTAGGTATGAGGACTATATTTGTCTCATAAAAGAAGTCTGGTAGGATGCTTTCTTTATCATTTTTGAGAATAATTTGTGAAATATGGGTGGTAATTGTTTTTTAAAAATTCGATAGAATTTTCCTGTGAATTTTTTAGGACCAGGACTTTTTCCCTTTGATGGTTCCTTTACAACTAGACCTATTTCCTTTTCTGAGATTGGAGTATTTAAGATCTCTATCTGGTATTTTGATAGTTTGGATATTTTATATTTTTTTAAGGTATTCCTCTTCATCCTTTTGTATTTTCAGTTTTGTTAGCATATAACTGTGCATGATATGTTGTGATTATTATTTTTATTCCTTCTGTTTTTGTTGTGATTTTACCTTGCTCATTTGATATTTTATTGATTTGATTTTCTGCTCTTTTAAATTAGATTAGCCAAGAGTTTATCAATTTTATTAGTCTTTTCAAAGAACTAGCTTTTAGTTCTGTTAATCATTTCTACAGTTTTTTTGTTTCCAATTTGTTTAGTACTCCTCTACTTTTTATTTAATTTATTTAATATTTTTAGTTTTCAGCATTGATTTTTCACAGGAGTTTGAATTACAAATTTTCTCCCCATTTCTACCCTCCCCCCCACTCCAAGATGGCATATATTCTGGTTGTCCCATTCCCCAGTCAGCCCTCCCTTCTGTCACCCCACTCCCCCCATCCCCTTTTCCCTTACTTTCTTGTAGGGCAGGATAGCTTTCTATGCCCCATTGCCTATATATCTTATTTCATAGTTGCATGCAAAAACTTTTTTTTGAACATCTGTTTTTAAAACTTTGAGTTCCAAATTCTCTTCCCTCTTCCCTCCCCACCCACCCTCCCTAAGAAGGCAAGCAATTCAACATAGGCCACATGTGTATTATTATGTAAAACCCTTCCACAATACTTATGTTGTGAAAGACTAATTATATTTTGCTCCTTCCTATCCTATTCCTCTTTATTCAGTTTTCTCCCTTGACCCTGTCCCTTTTCGAAAGTGTTTGCTTTTGATTACCTTCTCCCCCTATCTGCCCTCCCTTCCATTGTTGCCCATTTTTTTTATCTCCTTCCTCCTTCTTTCCTGTGGGGTAAGATACCCAATTGAGTGTGTATGTTATTCCCTCCTCAGGTCAAATCCAATGACAGCAAGATTCACTCATTCCCCCTCACCTGCCCCCTCTTCCCTTCCATTGGAACTGCTTTTTCTTGCCACTTTTATGTGAGAGAATTTACCCCATCCTATCTCTCCCTTTCTCCCTCTCTCAATATATTCCTCTCTTATCCCTTAATTTGATTTTATTTTTTTAGATATAATCCCTTCATATTCAACTCACCCTGTGCCCTCTGTGTGTATGTATATTCCCTTCAGCTACCCTAATACTGAGGTCTCATGAATTATACACATCATCTTTCCATGTAGGAATGTAAACAAAACAGTTCAACTTTAGTAAGTCCCTTATGATTTCTCTTTCTTGTTCACCTTTTCATGCTTCTTTTGATTCTTGTGTTAGAAATTCAGATTTTCCATTCAGCTCTGGTCTTTTCACTGAGAAAGCTTGAAAGTGCCCTATTTTATTGAAAGTCCATATTTTGCCTTGGACCATGATACTCAGTTTTGCTGGGTAGGTGATTCTTGGTTTTAATCCTCGCTCCATTGACCTCTGGAATATCATATTCCAAGCCCTTCGATCCCTTAATGTAGAAGCTGCTAGATCTTGTGTTATTTGGATTATTTTTCCACAATATTGAAATTTTTTCTTTCTGGCTGCTTGAAGTATTTTCTTCTTGACCTGGAAACTCTGGAATTTGGTGACAATGTTCCTAGGAGTTTTCTTTTTGGGATCTTTTTCAGGAGGCGATCATTGGATTCTTTCAATTTCTGTTTTACCCTCTGGCTCTAGAATATCAGGGCAGTTTTCCTTGATAATTTCTTGAAAGATGATATCTAGGCTCTTTTTTGATCATGGCTTTCAGGTAGTCCAATAATTTTTAAATTATCTCTCCTGGATCTATTCTCCAGGACAGTGGTTTTTCCAATGAGATATTTCATATTGTCTTTCATTTTTTCATTCCTTTGGTTCTGTTTTATAATATCTTGGTTTCTCATAAAGTCACTAGCTTCCACTTGTTCCAATCTAATTTTTAAGGTAGTATTTTTCTTCAGTGGTCTTTTGGACCTTCTTTTCCATTTGCCTAATTCTGCCTTTCGAGGCATTCTTCTCCTCATTGGCTTTTTGAAGCCCTTTTGCCATTTGGGTTAGTCTATTCCTTAAGGTATTATTTTCTTTAGTATTTTTTGGGTCTCCTTTAGCAAGTCATTGACTTGTTTTTCATGGTTTTCTTGCATCACTCTCATTTCTCTTCAAAATTTTTCCTCTACTTCTCTTCCTTGCTTTTTCAAATCCTTTTTGAGCTCTTCCATGGCCTGAGCCCAATTCATGTTTTTCTTGGAGGCTTTTGATGTAGGCTGTTTGACTTTGTTGACTTCTTCTGGCTTTATGATTTGATCTTCTTTGTAACCAAAAAAGGAATCTAGAGTTTGAGTTTGAGTCTGAGTTTGTTTTTGCTGCCTGTTCATGTTCCCAGCCAACTACTTGACCCTTGGGCTTTTTGTCCGGATATGACTGCTTGTAGAGTAGAGAGTACTTTGTCCCGAGCTTTAGGGTCCAAGCACTGCTGTTTTCAGAGCTACTTCTACTCCACCATCACCCCAGGCTTTATCACAGCAGTGCTCCTCCTCCCCCAAGAACTGCCAACCAGGACCATAATTCAGATCCAAGCAGGGCACAGCAAGAGAATCGGCCTTTGTGCTCACAAAGTGCTACTTGCATTCCCGCTCTGATCTGCTGCTAGATTCCTCCCACCATGTGAACCAGGGACTCGGGAAGCCGCTGATGCTGGCTCTCTGGAGGCAGCCTCAGGCACTTCCTGCTGCTCCTACCACCACTGCTGCACAACCTCCTCCACCCCGAGAGCTGGCAGCCAGACCTCTCTGAACTTGATCCCACTGTTTCCCCCTAACCTGGTCTTTCGCGTTTGTGGGTTGAAAACTCTGGTAACTGTCACTGCTCACTGTTTCATGGCCCCAAGGCCTCTTCCTACTGGCTGACTCTGATTCTGGTCTGTCCCAGAGCAGCCCACACTGGGCTGCCTTCCGCTCTCAGCACCATGTGATAGACCCTTCCTGGCAACCATCCAGGCTCTCTTGGTCTGGATATCTGTTTCCCTCTGCTATTTTGTGGATTCCACAGCTCTAGAATTTGTTCAGAGCCATTTTTTACAGGTGTTTGGAGGGATTTAGGTGAAGCTTAAGCAAGTCCCTGTTTTCCTGCCCAGGTTTGTTTTTTTTAAGTTTTGTTTTAGTATTAGATTGCACATAAAAATATTTTTAAAAGTCAGAAGACTGAAAATTGAAGAATAAGTAAAATATCTCATAAAAAACAAGCAACCTGCAAAACAAATCAAGTACAGATAATTTAAGGATCATTCGACCACCTTACCTGAAAGCCTTGCCCCAAACAAGAGCCTAGACATCATATTTTAACAACTCTTAAAGGAAAATTGCCCAGACTTATTAGAACTAGAGGAAAAAGGACAAAGTAGAAATACAAAGAATCCACTGGTCATATCCTAAATGAAAACTTCTAGGAATATTATAGCCCAGATCCAGAGCTTCTAGGTCAAAGAACTTAACCAGGAAAATCAAGCATTAATGCTACAGGGGAAAAATGAACTTTTAAAGAAATAGAGGACTTCCAAGGTCTGCTGATGAAAAATCCAGAGCTGTGTAGGAACTTTGAAGTTCAGACACAGGAGTTAAGAGAAACATTAAAGGTAAATAGAAATGAAGAGTCATAAGGGACTAAACAGTGGAGCCAAGATGGCAGCTGGAAAGCAGGGACTTGCATGAGCTCCCCACCACATCCCTCCAAAAACCTACAAAAATGGCTCTGAACAAATTCTAGAACTGCAGAACCCACAAAATAGCAGAGGGAAGCAGAGATCCAGCCCAGGACAGCCTGGATGTTTGCTGGATGAGGTCTATTGTGCAGGGAGTGGAGGGGAGCAGAGCTCAGCGTGGAAGGCAGCAGGACCAGCCAGACCAGGACCCAGGCAGAACAGGCCCTAGCACCCTGAATCAGTGAGCTGTGGCAGTTACCAGACTTCTCAACCCACAAACACCAAAGACAACAGAGAAGGTTAGTGGGAAAAGCTGCTGGGGACAGAGTGAAAAGAGTTTGCGGTTCAGCCACCACCCCGGGGGCAGTGGAGGTGGTGCAGCTACAGAACTATAGCTTCAGTTACTTCCGGCCCCAGGCCCATGTGGTGGGAGGAATTAAGTGGCAGATCAGAGCAGGAGTGAAGAGCCTGCTGAAGATTTGCGTCAGGTCCGGGTTGGTGGTTCTTGAGGTAGGAGGAGTGCTGGGGTGGCAGAGCTGGCTATATAGAAATAGCTCTGAAATCAACGGTGCATCCCCTCAAGCTTGGAACAAAGTACTCGTTGCTCTACAAGCAGTCATACCCCGATGAAAAATTCAAGGGTCAAGTAAGTTGGCTGGGAACATGGCCAGGCAGCGAAAACGCACCCAGATTCAGTCTCAGACTTTGGAATCTTTCTTTGGTGACAAAGAAGACCAAAATATACAGCCTGAAGAAGTCAACAAAGTGCAAGAGCCTACACCAAAAGCCTCCAAGAAAAACATGAACTGGTCTCAGGCCATGGAAGAGCTCAAAAAGGATTTGGAAAAGCAAGTTAGAGAAGTAGAGGAAAAATTGGGACAAGAAATGAGAATGATGCAAGAAAACCATGAAAAACAAGTCAATGGTTTGGTAAAGGAGACCCCAAAAATACTGAAAAAAATATTGAACAAAACAACACTTTAAAAAATAGACTAACTCAAATGGCAAAAGAGCTCCAAAAAGCCAATGAGGAGAAGAATGCCTTGAAAGGCAGAATTAGGCAAATGGAAAAGAAGGTCCAAAAGACCACTGAAGAAAATACTACCTTAAAAATGAGATTGGAGCAAGTGGAAGCTAGTGACTTTATGAAAAATCAAGATATTATAAAACAGAACCAAAGGAATGAAAAAATGGAAGACAATGTCAAATATCTCATTGGAACAACCACTGACCTAGCAAATAGATCCAGGAGAGATAATTTTAAAATTATTGGACTACCTGAACGCCATGATCAAAAAAAGAGCCTAGATATCATCTTTCAAGAAATTATCAAGGAAAATTGCCCTGATATTCTAGAGCCAGAGGGTAAAATAGAAATTGAAAGAATCCACAGATCACCTCCTCAAATAGATCCCCAAAAGAAAACTCCTAGGAACATTGTCGCCAAATTCCAGAGCTCCCAGATCAAGGAGAAAATACTTCAAGCAGCCAGAAAGAAACAATTTGAATATTGTGGAAAAACAATCAGGATAACACAGGATCTGGCAGCTTCCACATTAAGGGACTGAAGGGCTTGGAATATGATATTCCGGAGGTCAATAGAGCTAGGATTAAAACCAAGAATCACCTACCCAGCAAAACTGAGTATCATGGTCCAAGGCAAAATATGGACTTTCAATAAAATAGAGGACTTTTAAGCTTTCTCAGTGAAAAGACCAGAGCTGAATAGAAATTTTGACTTTCAAACACAACAATCAAGAGAAGCATGAAAAGGTAAACAAGAAAGAGAAATCATAAAGGACTTACTAAAGTTGAACTGTTTTGTTTACATTCCTACATAGAAAGATGATGTGTATGATTCATGAGACCTCAATATCATAGTAGCTGAAAGGAATTTGCATATATATATATATATATGTATATGTGTGTGTGTGTGTATACATATATATACATTTGTGTGTGTCTGTATGTATATGTGTAGGTATATATATATATATATATATATGTATATATGTATATATATATACACACACAAAGGGCACAGGGCGAGTTGAATATGAAGGGATGATATCTAAAAAAATAAAATCAATTTAAGGGATAAGATAGGCATATACTGAGAGAGGGAGAAAGGGAGAGATAGAATGGGGTAAATTATCTCCCATAAAAGTGGCAAGAAAAAGTGGTTCTGTAGGAAGGGAAGAGGGGGCAGGTGAGTGGAAATGAGTAAATCTTGCTCTCATTGGATTTGACCTGAGGAGGGAATACCATACACACACAATTAGGTATCTTACCCCACAGGAAAGGAGGAAGAAGATAAAAAAGGGGGGATGATAGAAGGGAGGGCAGATGGGGGGAGGAGGTAATCAAAAACAAACACTTTCGAAAAGGGACAGGGTCAAGGGAGAAAATTCAACAAAGGTGTATAGGTTAGGAAGGAGCAAAACATAGTTAATCTTTCACAACATGAATATTGTGGAAGGGTTTTAAATAATGATACACATGTGGCCTATGTTGAATTGCTTGCCTTCTTAGGGAGGGTGGGTGGGGAAGGAAGAGGGGAGAGAATTTGGAACTCAAAGTTTTAAAAACAGACATTCAAAAACAACAACAAAAAAAAAGTTTTTGCATGCAACTAGGAAATAAAATACACAGGCAATGGAGCATAGAAATTTATCTTGCCCTACAAGAGAAGAAGGGAAAGGGGGATGGGAGGGGAGTGGGGTGACAGATGGGAGGGCTGACTGGGGAAAGGGGCAACCAGAATATATGCCATCTTGGAGTGGGGGGAGGGTAGAAATGGAGAAAAAATTTGTAATTGAAATTTTTGTGAAAATCAATGCTGAAAACTAAATATATTAAATAAATTTTAAAAAAACCAAAAACCAAAAACCAAAACAAAACAAAAATAAGGGACTAAACAAGAATAAACTGTTAAGATTCTAATATGGTAATATAATACATGCATCCCCTTAGAATACTATCATTATCAGGGTTTATAGAGGGAGTCTAATTAGACAGAAGGACTGGGATTAATGTTTTGGTGATTTAAAAAAAAAAGAAGAATGGAATGAGAGCAAAAGAGGACTACTCTGCAGGAGTGGAGGCTGAGAAGGAGAAGAAGGATGGGAAAAATTATTTTATGTAATTGGGTTGCTCAGATGAAGGTCTATAAAAATGGGGGAAAAAGGTGGAGGGGAGCAGGTGACACTTGAACCTCACTCTCATCTGAAGTAGTCAGAGAAGGGAAGAACACAGATCTGGGTATGAAAATATACTTCACAAAGCAGGGAAATAAGATAAGAGGAAATATACTTCACAAAGCAGGGAAATAAGAGGAAATATACTTCACGAAGCAGGGAAATAACAGGATAAGAGGTGATGGGAAAGAGAGAAAGAGGAGGGCAGAATGGATTAGAAACCAATATCCAACAATATATCATTTATAAGAAACATACTTGAAAGGGAAAGATGTACACAGAGTTAAAATAAGTATCTGGAGTAGGATCTATTATGCTTAAGTAAAAAGGCATGGCTTGTAATCATGATCTTAGATAAAGAAGCAGCAAAATATACCAAGTTAAAAGAGCATGCACGGAAACTACATTTTGCTGAAAGGCACCATAGATGATGGATAAATGTCAATACTGAACACACACACACACACGTGCCAAATGACATAATGTTTAAATTCTTAAAAGAATAGTTAAATGAGTTACAGGGAGAAATATACAGCAAAATTATAATGATGGGGGAGTTTGAATTTATCCTTCCAGAAACAACCAATAATTTCATTAAATATAATGACAGTGAGACAACATACCAAAATTTGTGTAGTGAGGCCAAAACATATAATGCAAAATTTATAGCTAAACACTTTCATTAATAAAAAGGATAACGAACAGATCAGTGCATTGGGCATTTAAAAACCTAGAAAACCAACAAATGAAAAACTCAAATAGAAATTCTGAAAATCAAAGGAGATATTATCAAAATTGAAAGAAAAAATGTCTTGAATTAATAAATAAAACTAGAAAACTAGTTTTTTTTAAAAAATGACCAATAAAATAGATGAGTTATTTGCTAACTTGATACTTCCAGTATCAAAAATGAAAAATTCACAACCAATGAAATTAGAAAGCTATTTTTGCCCACTTAATTTAGTTTGCCAACCTAAATTAAATAATATTTACAAAAATATAAAATGCTTAAATTAACAGAATAAGTAATACGGGACTTGACTCAATATTAGAAAAATAAGTTAATAAAAAATGAAGCCAGGGATAGATGCATTTACAAGCAAATTCTGAAGAAAAGAGAATAGGGAATGCTGTTGAGGGGGGGATAATATAGGGTATTACAGAGAAGTGTAATGAGAGATGGTTTCATTTTGTTGCTGTTAAAGTACAAAGCAGCTTTGCAGATGCTGCTACTGGGAGCCCTTGGTTTCACCTGGTCTGCAGGACACTGATTCCTGCTGCTGCCTCCTTTGCTGCCACCAGCCCAGCCAACCATGGCAGGTAGGTGACACAGTGGAGAGAGTGCTAGGCCAAAGTCAGGGATACAAGTTTACATTCTAATGGTGGGGAGAGAAAATACACAAAAGAGAGCTGAAAAATGAGAGGAAAGGGAAGTAGAAGCAAGGTACCCACATGTGGACATCATTGAGAAGTTTAGAAACCCAGAAAGAGAGTAAGGACAGAAAGGTAAGGACAGAAAGAAGGGGACCCTGGGTGGAACTAACAAGTGCAAGGATTCAGCATAGCAGAGATATATTCCAGGTGAAAAGGACATAGGAATAAATAGATGTTCCAGGGTGAAGAAGCCTCAGGTGATGAGGGAAGTTCCTGGTTTAAGAGAGCAGCTGAGGCATGGTGACAAAGTTTAGAAACACAGAAGCAGTGCCAGGAAGGGAATGAAAGAAGACATGATCATCATGGAAGCTACAGAGCACTTTGGAGGCCAGGATACAAGATTCCCATTGCTAGCTATGGTCAGCTCTCCAAAGTTTTGGTTCATTTTATCTTAGCCAGCATATTATTCCTCTATAACTGAGAAGACCACCCACATCCCCCATCTGCTCTCATACTCTGTAAACTGTATACTCTCACTTGCTGCAATTCTCTTTGGATTTAATTTCCCTTTTTCCTTGCACAAGTCTGGCTAGACAGCAGAGTTAAGTTTAAGTTTTTGATTATGAAACAAAAACCAAACTAAAAAAAGTAGTACAAGGCAAGGTCCTCTGCTGAGAGGGAAGGACAAGGGTGGTAAAAATGGCTTGAGAAGAAAAAAAAAAGGTTTGGAGGAGTCACTGTGGGGAATACCAATTCGTCAATCTGGAAAAAGTATAAGGATTGGTGCACCCAGTTAAGGCCCGGGTGACTATTTTCCTTTAAAAACAGTTTTAAAATACAATTTTATCTTCTCCCTCTCATGTCTCCACCACTCCCTCTTTAGCCTCCTTATCCAGGTCAATCCCTCTTCTTGTTGGTGTCCTTGTTCTCAATCCCACCCATCTCCATGAATTTCCTCATTTCATTTGATCATTCACTCTATTTTACATCTCTTATCTATTGGTTTCTTTCCTGTTACCTAAAATCATGATCACATCTCGCCCATTCTTAAAACCTTTACTTGATCTTACCACCCCTTTCATCTATTTTCCTATTTCTTTCTTCTCTTTCATAGCCAAACTCCTAGAAAAAAAAAAAACCAAAACTATCAACGCGCTTGCCTTCATCTCTTCACTGCCAGCTCATTTTGGTCACTTGCAATTTGGCTTCCAACCCTACCTTTGGACTTAAACTTCTTTTTCCAAGGTCTCCAATGACCATTAAGTCCAATAGCTTCTCTTAGTCCTTATTTGTCTTGACTGCCTCTGTAGCATGGCATTGCTGACTTCACCTGCTTCCTGGATACCTTCCCTATCCTATGTTTTTGTGACTTCTATATGACATTTAGTAGGAAATGACACTTGAACTGATATTTAAAGTTTTGAATAATACCAGGTAGAAGTAATGTGCTAGTGCATTCTGCCTGTGAAGATCCATGGAGACAAATGACATACCTTGCATGAGGAATGTAAGCAAATACAACTCTGGGTTGCAGTTCCAGTGCAGAGAGGAGTGCTAGTGCTTGTGGATAAAAGAGTCCAGGGACACTCCCTGGGTAAAGAACAGAGTGCAGACCAGGAGAGCAGTCACTATACCTCTCCCCACATCACACTACCTTTGGAAACACCAAAAACTTGCAGACTTCCAGAACTAGCTCTGAAAACAGGAGCTTGAAAAAGTCTAAAGCTTGGGACAGTGCCTCTCCACCCTCAGGTGAGCAGAGCTCAGTTTTAATATAACATTCAAAGTCAAGAAATAGGTTGGGAGAATAAGCAAACAACAACAAAGAATTTGATCACAAAAAAGCTATTATGGTAGCAGGAAAGACGGAGACATAAACTTAGAAGAAGACCACCATGTGAAAACAGCTACAAACAAAACCTCAAAGCAGAGATACTAATTGGACCCAAGGCCAACAAGAATTCCTGGAAGAATTAAAAAAGATAAGAGTGGTAGAGGAAAAATTGGGGGAAAAAATGAGAATTATTCCAGAAAATTATGGAAAGAAAACTAACAGCTTGATAAAGGAGGCACAAAAAATACTGGAGAAATTTAAATTTTTCACAGTATTTCATGAACATTTATGCAACAATTTTAAATAAAATATTATCAAGTAGACTACAGTGGCCTTATATTGGGAATGCAAGGTTGATTCAGTATTCAGAAAACAACATAATAGACCATGTTAACGTGAGGAACAATACCACTGAATAGTACAGATCTAAATATTTAAAGGAAATATGAAATGAGTTATTGGGACAAATATATACTAAGAGCTTTTGACAAGATACTACACCTGTTCCTGTTAAAGACACTAGGAAGAAGCAGCTAAGTGGTGCAGTAGATAGATCACTGACCCTGGACTCAGGAGGACCAGAGTTCAAATATGACCTCATACACTTACTAGCTGTGTGATCCTTGTCAAGTCATTTAACCTTGGTTGCCTCTGCTCCCCCTCCCCAAAGACACTAGGAAACAAAGGAATAAATGGATCTTCCCTCAGTATGAAAAATATTATCTATGTGCAATGGGGATTAACTAGAGTCTTTTCCAATAAGTTTGAGGATTAAGCAAGAGCATTCATTATCACCGCTATTATTTGATATAGTGTCAGAAATGCTAGCTATAATAATAAACAATAAGGCAAGAAAAAACTGAGGGAATAATTATAAGCAAGAAGGCAAGTTGTCATTTTTTGAAGATGAAGTGATAATTCACTTGAAGAACCCTAGGGAGTTGAATAAAAATCTAACTGAAAGAATGAACAACTTTAGCAAAATTGCAGAATATAAAAGAAACCTATGCAAATCATCAGCATTTCTGTATACTACCAAGAAGAGAAAGAGAGAAAAATTCCATTTAAACTAGCTATCAAATGTATCTGGGAGTGTACCTTTCAAGCCACACAGAAACTATATGATTACAACTTCAAAAACTGTCTTTACACAAAGACAAGTTTAAATATTTGGAGACATATTAACTGCTTATAGGAAAATCAAACCAATATAATAAAAATAATAATGCTATCTAAATTAATTTGCTTATTAACTTCCATACCAATCAAATTATCAAATAATTACTTTATAGTGCTAGAAAAATAGCAAAATTTATCTAGAGAAGCAAAAGTTTAAGAATCTCAAGGAAAATAATGGAAAAGAGTGGGAAATATGGGGGTCTAGCAGTAACAGATCATAAACTATATCACAAATCAGAATCATTAAAATGATTTGGTATTGTTTTAAAAATAGGTAGATCCCTAGCATAGATTAGGTAAACAGTGTACCAAATCAAAGCAATATGGTAGTTTAAAGGTTTTTGATAAACTCAAAGACTTGAGCTATTAGAGTAAGAACTCATTATTTAACCAAAACTCTTGGGAAACCTAGAAAGCAATCTCATAGAATCTAGGTATAGACCAATAATCTCACATTGTATACCAAGAGAAGTTCTAAATGACTATATAACAGACATGAAGGGTGACTTCATAAACATTAGAAGAGCAAAGAAGCAGATTCAAATTTATCAGAATGAGAGACATTACACAATTGATAAATTGTCATTGGATATGGCCAGGCAGATTTCTAATAAAGAAATCAATGCTGTCAATAACCATATGAAAATGCTCCAAATCACTAATAATTAGAGAAAAGAAAATTAAATCAACTCTGATGTTCCACCTCATACCCACAAGATTGGCAAAGTTGATAAAAAGAAAAAAGGATAAGGGAAAATGTTGGAGGGGATGTAGCAAACAGGTACTTTAATGTACTGTTGGTGGCATTGTAAATTGGTCTTGCCATTCGAGAAAGCAGTTTGGAATGATGCCCCCAAAGTTACTAACTGTGCATACCCTATGACCCAGTAATACCACTACCTACTAGGTCTTTATCCCTAAGACATCAAAAAAAGAGTAAAAGGACCCATAAGTATAGAAATATTTGTAATAGTTTTTTTTGTGGCGGAAAAGAATTGTAAACTAAGGAGTTGTCCATTAGTTGGGTAATGAATGAATAATAATTAATGTAATAGAATGCTATTGTGCTGTAAAATGATGCAGCAAAATTTCAGAGAAAATAGAAGGTTTGTATAAACTAATGCAGAGTGAAGTAAACTGAACAATTAGAACAATGTATACAATAACAGCGTTGCACATATAAACAATTTTGAAAGACTTATGAACTCTGATCAACACAACCATCTTCCAGAGGAAACATCATGAAACATGCTACCCATTTCTGAATAGACAAGTGATGGATTCAGGGCGCAGATTGAAGCATATATTTTTTGACATGGCCAATATTGGAATTAGTTTTGTTTGACTATGCATATTTGTTCTAAGAGTTATATTTGTCTTTTCTTTTAATGAGGGGAGATGAGTGAGAGAGAGAAAATAGATTTTTCTTGATTTAAAAAAACTAAAATAATTTTATTTTGAAAGAGTGAACCATGGAAAGGAAAAAAGATTGCCCTGAAGAATTGTAGCCTTATAATATAAAATAAAAGTTTTGTGGACCAAGTCATGCATACCACATTCCAGCCAAATTGACCTACTTGGTATTCCTTAAGTATAACAGCTCAGTCATATTCCCCATGCCTTAGCACTGGCACAGACTACCCTCCATGCTGGGAATACTCTCTTTCTTCACTGCTACCATTTGGAATCTCTAAGTTCCCTTCAAGGCCCAACTTAAGTGTCATCTTCTACAAGAGGCCTTTTTAGGCTTACCGAATGAGTAGTGCTCCACACCCCTCAAAATTACTTTATATTTACTTATCAGTATATGTGTTCTTGCTTACTTGTACAATGTAAGTTCCTTGAGGTCAGGGATTATTTTGTTTTTCTCTTTATATCCCCAGTGCCTGACATCTAGTAGATACATTGGATCATAGATTTAGAGTGGAAAGGACATCAGAGGCAATTGAATCTTCTACCCCCATTTTACAGATAAAGAAACTTGAGTCCCAAACAAGTTAAGTGACTTGTCCATAGTCACAGGGCTAGTAAGCAGAGTTTGAACCAAGGTCTTCACGACCCCAAGTCTAGCACTTTTCATCTACTGCACCATGTTGCCTTTAACAATAAATTATATTTCATAATATATGCATTGCATTGAATTGAATCTGTAACTATTGACCCACATATCTATTTTCTCATTTTTATAAAAACCTTTATGAAAATGATTTCCATGAGAATTGAGAGTATCCCTGGCTAATATATGAGAAAGGGAGTGGCAGACAAAGCAGTATAGTTCTGATAGTTGGGTATTAACTGTGTGATTTTCCCTATATGTCTAAACTCTGTTTGAGTCTTGTATACCAAGCTGTGCTGCAAGTTCCCCATGTTCTTAGAATTAAAGTACAACCATAGGTCAGGTGACAATACTCATCACAACACTGACAAATGCATCTTGGATGAAACCTCTGAGGGAAGAGCAAGTTTGTTAAAGAAGTGATCCATACTGAAGAAATAGTTGCAAGTGTTATCATGGAGGAGAAGAAAAGAGAGAACAATATTGAGGATATGTTAGGAGAGAGATCCTAACGGACCAGAGCATAAAGAGACAATGAAAAGGGCAACTCGTAAGAAGTAACAGAAGAGTTATATAATGCTCTGATGAAGTAATGTTGTTGAATTTGGGGGGCGGTATATTTTTCAACAGTGAAAGGATTATCACATTTTTTGACTTCTATGAATATTTGTTACTTGAGATAACTGATTCTACTGATTACAAAGATAGCATATTAAGACTAGTCACCTTAAGTGATCGGCCTTTTATGTGCATGGAGTGCCAGCATTCTTCTTTCAAAATGTGACATAAATACTTTTTAGCTAGATTTTCCATTTCGGTTTCCTTTTTAATCTTTAAGAAAAAAAGAAAAAGAAAATGTTAAGGTTTCAAAATGGTCTAGCATGCAAAACTTAATAACTTATTAGTTATTTGTATGAATACATTTTTAAAAATTACCCATAAGTAATCATCTATAAGTAAGATTTCCGTTTTTTGGAAGAGTTTCTATAGGCAAGAAATTCTTCACTTTGTTGTTTTTGTTGTTCATCTGCTTCAGTTGTGTCTGACTCTTTGTGACCCCATTCAGGGTTTACTGGGCAAAGATACTGGGTGGTTGCCATTTCCTTCTCCAGCTCATTTTACAGATGAGCAACAAAGCAAACATGGTTAAGTGACTTGCCTAGGGTGTGATGGAAAGTAAAGTGGGACTTTTATTGTCTTTTGTTTCGGAGTGCTTCTCAGCACTAAAGCAATCAAGTGCCTTCGAGTCTTGCCTTTGTTTCAATCAAGAGTCTTTGATTGAATTGGGAGTCTTTGATGACCTGCTTAAATCAAGGGAAGGCCTAGGTCACATGGGTTTGAGTTGCATGGTTGTGACACACTCTGACCCTGAAGAAGCGTATATATACTTGGAGGTTAGCATTTTGCTTGGGACTCACTCACTGGAAGAGTGTCATGTGATTTGACCAGATGAGTCTCTGGGTAGTCGTTAAGGAGCCCCCTCCCCCCAGCTTTGAAAACCCAGATGTTGGTGTTTCTCTCTGTTGGTGCTACAGACAGATGGTTAGAAGCCCTGTCTGCTGATTTGTGTTGTTTGCTCTGTTTATATAATTTCTTCTTGTAATTTCTGTTTGTGTTTTCTCTGAAGTTCAGGCTGCTGACTTTTCCCCCTGAACTAAGTTTATGATATATGTATGTTTAATTAAAGTGAGATCAAAAACCCCTTAAAGTTGCTTTTCTTAGAAAAGCAGATCAAAAGCAGAGTAGCCCTCCTGTGTGCTGATTTTATTGGTCTTACACAGCCACCGTAGCTGCAAGTAACATTGTTACACAGGGTCACACAACTAGTGTTTGAGGTCAGATTTGAATTCAGGAAGATGAGTCTTCCTGACTTCAGATCTGTCACTCCATCTAATGCATCACCTAGCTGCCCTTTCTTAGCTAGGCTGGGTCTTAGGTGACAGCATCTCTGGGCTTACACCTGTAGACTTGCTAGCTCAGTAGGATGTCTCTGACCTTGTGCTTCACTGGCATTGGTTTTAAGAGACCATGCTATAAGAAGTCAATGGAATAGGGATTTAGTGGTGGTCTAATATTAAGAAAAATGTTAAATAGGCACAGTTTGACCACCTTTTGAGACTTTATAGGAATACCTACTGGACATGTTATTTCAGCAGTATAAGTAATTCCAGATGTGAAAACTCCTTTTTCCATGTGGTCCCAGTAGTCAATCACCTTCTTAGCAATTTACCATATTAAAGTGTTGCAGAGCACAGGAGATTAAAGAACTTTCCCAAAGTCATAAAGCTAGTATGTATTAGAGGTGTAAGTTGAATTCAGGATTCTTATCTTCTATGCCATGCTGCTAGATTCCTTATACTTTATATTTTTCTATTCAGAAGCGTATGACTTTTCCATAGGCGTTAGATTTCAGTGTTCAGTTAGAGATTCTTAAAAGGTCAACTATATGCAAAACTCCCCCATGGGTCTGATAGAAGGAATTCACACTGGTGGTCTGCCAGTCCTCTAACACAATAGTGTCTATGCATATAATTTGTGACAACAGACTACACGTCAGCTGAGTCCTATGATGGGTTTTTCCTAAGTTCAGAATTGTTAACTCTTTGCATTTCATGTGCTGCTTTATAGTTTGCAAAGTGCTTTTCTCACAAAAAGCATGTGATATAAGTAACATATAACTAATGCTTTAAAATAACTTTGATTTAAATACTTTAAAGAATAAATAATAAAGTGCCCCCAAATGTTGATGATTTGTGGAAATCTAGATCAATATGGGAGGGTTTAGCTTAACTGGAAATTCCATTTTATAATATTTGCTGTTGCTTAATCATTTTTCAGTCATGTCCAACTCTTCATGTCTACATTTGGAGTTTTATTGACAGAGATACTGGAATAGTTTGCCATTTCTTTCTCCAGCTCATTTTACAGATAAGGAAACTGAGGCAAACAGGATTAAATGACTTGCCCAGGGTCACACAGCTATTAAGTATCAGAGACAAGATTTGAACTCAGGAAGACGAGTCTTCTTTATCTACTGTGCCACCTAGATGCCCCATTTTTTCATATACCCTACGTGGAATCATTCATCAAACATTTAAGTGCTTCCTCAGTGCAGGATGTGGAATGTGGGAGGTATAAAATTTAGGAAAAATATAGACCAGGGGTGGGGAACCTGCAGCCTCAAGGCCACATGTGGCCTTCTAGATCCTCAAGTGCTACACTTTGACTGAATCCAAACTTCACAGAACAAATCCCCTTAAAAAAGGATTTCTTCTGTAAAACTTGGACTCATTCAAAAGGCTGCACCCAAGGATCTGCATGTGGCCTCAAGATTCTTCACCCCTGATTTAGACCCTGTCTTCAAGGAATTTATAGTCTGGTGGAGGGATAAGATACAAGCATAGATAACTTTAATATACAACATCCTACTGAGCTAGCAAGTCTACAGGTGTAAGCCCAGAGATGCTGTCACCTAATTCCATCATACTTAGATTAGAGAATTGCAAAGCATGTAATAATATTGGTTGTTACCAACCATCCCACCACTTACATAACACTTTAAAGTTTTTAAAATGCTTACCTTCCCACACCTCTATAAAGTAAGTGTAGCAAGTATTATTCTTCTCATTTACAGGTGAGGAAATTTATGTTCAGATAGAATAAATAACTTGCCTGTGGCCACAAAACTATAGTCAGAACCGGCATTTGAGTTTTGTTCTCTTGACCCCAAGTCCAGCACACTTGATTCTCTACTACATTGCCATTACTCAGCTAGAGGAAGGATTCGCAGAAGAGGAGGCATTTGAGTTAGTGTTTACAGGAAAAGTAAAAATGCAGGGTGGAGAGAGCAAGGGAAGGCATCTGAGGCATAAGAACCAAGGCACAGAGGAGGACAAGCCTAGAGTGTCAGAGGGCAGAAACAAGTTAGGTTTGGCTAGAGCACAGAGTATACATATGGGGATAATGTAAGACCAGAGAACCAGACTAGTGACAGCCTCTGAAAGGCCTTGGGCCAAGAAGCTGTAACTTTAGTCAGTAGGCAATGAGAAATCATTGAAGTGGTGTGTGTGTGTGTGTGTGTGTGTGTGTGTGTGTGTGTGTGTGTAAAGCAGGTGAGTGACATTACTATGTTGATAATTAAGGAATATTATTCTGGCAGAAGTATGAAGCATGAACTAGAAGAGGCAGAGAGCAGAGAAAGACAGCCTGATTAGGAGCCTAAATAGAGCTAGCAGCATGTCTTTATTTTTACTATGTACACTTTAAGTTCTAATGACAAGTAGAGATCTTCAAATATATAAACTATAGAATGAGAAAAAGGAATATACAAGGTGAAACAAAAGCAATTGTAAAGATTGTACATATCTGTAAATTATTATTTACTGATTATTACTTCTGACCCAAGAGATGTATATTGATTTTAACATGGTATCACCCACGTTATCTCTGTTTTGTGGTGCTTTTTTGGCTTTATTTTTGTCTGTTACTTATAACTGTTGCTGTTGCTGTCTTTAGATACATGACAGTTATAGTCAACACGTAAATTATTCTTTTTGGTTCTGCTTTCTTGGCTCTGAATCATTTAACACAAATCTTCCTGTATTTACTTGAATTCATCATGCCATCTCCATCATGTCTTTTTTTTGGAGCAGAGGAGGCAGGGCAATTGGGGTTAAGTGACTTGCCCAAGGTCACACAGCTAGTAAATGTGTCAAGTGTCTGAGGCTGGATTTGAACTCAGGTCCTCCTGACTCTAGGGCTGGTACTCTACTCACTTACCTCCATCATTTCTTATGGCATGATAATAGTTTATTACACTCCTATACCATAATTTGTCTAGCTATTACTACAGTTATTTGATATTTATTTTGGTGCCAGGTTTTTTCTACTATAAATAGTGCTACTCAGAATATTGTTGTAAGATAGATCTTTTTTCCTCTATTAATGTTCTCCTTTAGCTCCCAGTTCCTAACTGGGTCTAAAGCATGCATTTTTTTCATATCTTTTTTATATGATCCTATATTATTTTCCAATTCACATATTCACTAATAATGCAATACCATGTTTATTTTATTTTTTTAACCACAGTCACACCAGCAATGAATTTTGTCAACCTCTGTTCTCTTAGCCAAATTGATGTGTATTAGGTGAAGTTTCAATTTACATTTCTTATCTCCAAACAGTTGCCAATGCTTATTAATTCTACATCCACAATGATCTTTTATCTATCTTACTCATAGAGCTAATACCCTACTTCAGGCACTCATCCCTTCTTATCTGGACTAGGTTATTGGTTACAGTAACCTAATTGTTCTTCCTACATGTGGTCTTTTCCCTTTTCTAGTCCATCCTGAGTTGTATTCCTAAAGTACGAGTCAGTCAACAAGTATTATTAAGCACTTATTCTAAGCACTGTCTGATTATGTCATTCACTTTTATCAAAAAACTCTGGTGTCTCCTTTTTACTTAACCTTTCATAGTCCTAGCCTATTTTCCTAGACTTATTGTAAATTATTCTTTTTTATTATATTTTATGTTCCAGCCAAAAATGGCACATTATTTGTTTCTTCAGGATGGATTGCTGTTTGTTGTGCAAAAGCTATTTATTTTCATGATTGATATGGGCCTCTGTCTTTACTAGTAGAGATTAATGCCCCATGTCTGCATCGGGAGCAGGATAGAAGAAGGTTACAGCCTTCTAGTTTTCTTTGGACCTTCTTCAAGCTAGAGAGTCTCTTTGGACTTTGCAGCCCCTGTGCACACCTCCAGCTTCCAGTTTTGATAGAGAAGATGGAAGAAGCTAGCCCTACCTTTGTCGGCTAAAGGAAAAGATTCTGGAAAGAAACTGACTGAGAGGAGCTTTCAGTTTCCATCATGTTGCATCATTCCGATCTTACTACACTAGAGACTTCAGGGAACTAAGCCCTGGGTGGGAGCTGGGACTCTCTCTCTTGACTGAGTTGAGTTACCTTGTTCACAACGGGATAGCTTGTTCACTCTGTATATTGTCTGGTATATATTCTTATATGTATACTTTCTCTGACTTCTCTTTTGCTACCGACTTAGATAAATGGGTTCTTGGCTAATTGCTGTATATGTGTTCATTGAGGAAATGGCATCCAGTGGGAAGGAAGTCAACCCTTGGATATAAAGTTTGTGGTCCCACTTCCCCCTAATGATGAACAGTGATAAGAAATTAGATTGAACCTGAAAATCACATCCCCTAGAAAAATAATATTTAAGGGAGAAAACAGACAGAATTCTAGCCCAGTATTACTCCATTCTTAGAAGAGCAAAGTGACCCTAAACTATGTTGCCCCAAATTCCTACTTCTCCTCCTGGCAGGAATTAAAGTCTCTCTTTGAGAAGGTAGGGGGAGGAGGTGGGAAGAAGAGGCTAGAAATGTCTATTCTTATGTTTTTATAAATGAAATGAGAGTGATTGAGGAAAAATGGAAAAGAAATGAGAGATGTAATGTAATGTAATATAATATAATGTAATGTAAGATGCAATGTAATGTAAGAAAGAATATCTTACTTTCTCAGTGTCTCTGTATGGGTCTAGGACCTGCTCCCGCCCTGGTGCACACAGCCTCTCCCTGGAGACTGGAGACCTAGGCATGGGGCATGCTCTCAACATGACATGTTCCCCAGTGTCTTCAGACTTCCCCATCTTTCTCCCTCTGCCAGTCTAGGTCATACAAAGGACTCATTACAGCTTTTTATGGATTTCCCTGTCAGGATTCAGCCTGGTGCATTTTCTAAATCTGTTTAGAAGAGATTATGGAGATGAGCTCTGCCTCTAGTTCCTACCACTTTGCCATCTCGGTACTTTTTTTTTTTTGCTACATTCATATTAATTTTTCTACTGTGGTCATTTGACTCCAAGTACAATGAACTTTCCATTGTACGATATGGGCTCATGGAAATAGTATGTACTGTAAAATGACAGTGGAATTTACCAAGTAGAACCATTTCTAAAGGCACAATTCATAGAGAGTTGAACTTGGAGTCAGGAAGCCCTGAATTTGAATCCTGCTTCAGACAATTATTAGCTGTTAGACCTTGGGCAAGTTGCTTGGCCTTTTTCAGCTTCAGTTTTCTTATCTGTAAAAGAGGCATAATAATAGCACTTCCCTCACAGGGTTTTTGTAATAATCAAATGAGATGGCATATAGAAAGCACTTTGCAAACCTTAAAGTACTATATAAATGCTAGTTATTATCATTGTTATTATTATAGGGAAATTTAACAATTCAATTACAAAAATATTTTTACCTCCCCTTGCTTCCATTTTCTCTACGTATCTTTAAAATATGATTTATTTGTCTGTGCGTCCATCCCTACAAGTCTCTTCAGAGAACTCCATTTGCCCCTCTTCATCACAATTGTTTCCCTTTTTGATTTCAGAATTTCATTCTTGAAAGTTTCCCATTCCTTCTAGGCTGATGAACGCTATAGTATTTTAGTCCAGAGGGTCCCATCTGTCCTTTCTCTAAACCCTTTGAAATTTGGTCTCCAAAAATCTAGAATATATGTCAGACTACGTATAACTTCCCTCTCCTCTATTCCACATTCTAAGAGCAAATGCTGACTTTCCCCCCAAAGTTTCCACCACTTTTATCCCAGACACCAGTTTCTCCCTGTTAATGACAGTCAGATCTAAAAAATAATTTTCCCCTATGTTTCTCTACCTTTTGAAGAATGAAATTATCATGAAATCCTGCCTTGTTTTGCCACCATCTGGTGCTGATATCCCCTCAAAGACAGAGAGAATATCTTTCTCTTTTGTAGCTCTGCTTGCACCTTGCATAGTATTCTACCCATGACAGGTGCTTAGCAAATATTGGCTAAATGAATGAAGCAATTTATTATTTGTACATCCCAGATATACACAAGCTTTTTCTACGTATACTGGAAAAGTTCTCATTTGTCCTTTCTTTTTTATGTCTATGAATATAAACAATACTACTTCGAGTAAATTCTCACATACCCTTTCCAGTTCTTCTTCACATTCCTCATGAAGCCTTTCCATTTCTTCAATATCCAGACTGAATTCCTTTTGGTCTAGTTGTGCAATCTCAGATGCCAACTCATTTTCATCCATCATAGCCTGAATCTGAATTTAACGATAGAAAATAATAATGAACAAGTAAATAATATCAGCTTTAAAAAAGGTGCCCCCCCCAGTTTCATTGGGCAAAAGTCAATACCAGTACCATTTCTTATTGCCAGTATCTCACCATTAAGATTAGTTGAATTCTAACTTCTTAAGGTTATCACTGTTTGTTCATTGTAATACATCTACTTATGAATAGACATGTTCAGTTTTGCTGCCAAATAATTTTTTTTTAAATTTTGCTAGATTTTCATGTGTAGTATATGTTGATTTTTTAAAAAGAAAATATATGTTTTCAGCTTCTTTCCTTAAGAACCTACTCCAACAGAAAAACATTGAAGAAGACCATATAGTTTAATGTATTTGTTCCAGAGAATTCCTCTAAACACTTTACTAAAAATAGGCTAACCTTTTCAATTCCCTATTTGTTTTGCTCTTTTTTCCCCTTCATCATTGACATTGATAGAGCACCCAGTGTGTTGGGCTCTGGGCTCAGTGTGTGGTAACTCACTTCCAAGAGTACGACAGAAAACTGAGCTTGCCAGCATAGAAGAGAGAATAGCTGAGTAGCACACATGCCTGCCACATCATACCTATGTGCAACTAAGCAGGAAATATCATTTGAGACTATAGGCATATTTTATTAGAGTATAAAACATAACACTTACAGTTTTAGTCAAAGTTTTGATTCCTTCTTTTATTTCCTTCTTTTTTTCACTAAACTCTTTGACCTCTTTTTTGATGGCCTGAAACATGAATCAATCAATAAACAACATTTATTAAGCACCCATTTACTACTACCAACTACTGTACTGGGCTCCAGGGATACAAGACTTAAATAATCTTTACTCATAAGGAGTTCTATGTCCTAACAGGGGGATACAACCAGTAAACATATGTTGTAAAGAATACATTTAAATAGAATACATACAATTAAATACAAAGTAGAGAGGGAGGACACTAGTAATTGGGGTAGAGGGAATCAGGAAAAGTTTCATGTAGAAAGTGGTGTTTAATCTACATCTTGAAAGACAAGAGAGATTCTTAGAGTTGGATGTGAATTCACTCCAGGCATGGGGGACAGCCAGTGTGGAGAGACAGAAACATGAGATGGAGGGCTGTAGCTGGGGAACAGTGAGAAGGCCAGTTGAACTAGACTGTAAGTTAGGGAATGGGGAGTAGTAGGACTGGAAAGATAGGTTGGGCCCAGGGTATGAAGGGCTTTAAAAGCTAAACAGAAGAGTTTATATATTTTATCTTAGAGGCAATAAGAAGCCATTGGAATTTATTGAGTAGGGAAATGACATAGTCAGATCAGCACTTAAGATATCCTTTGGCATATGTGTGGAGGATGGACTAGAGTGGAGTGGCCTAGAGTGGGACAAAAAGACCAATTATAAGCCATTGTAATAATCCAGACTGGAATTAAGGTTGTAATTGTGTGAGTAGAGAAAAGGAGTAAGATACAGGCAATGTTATGGAGAAATGGCAAGTTTTGGAAACTAATTGGCCAAATGTAGTAAGGAAGAGTGAGGAGGTGAGGATAATGATGAAGTTACATAACTGGGAGACTGGAAGAATTGTAGTTCCTTCAACAGAAACAGGGATGTTTGAAAGAAAGGCGGGTTTGGGGTGGGAGGTGGGGAAGATAATGAGTTCTGTTTTGGACATGTTAAGTTTGAAGTGCTTCTGGAATATCCAATTTGAAAAGTGAGCAGAGGGGAATACTCAAAATTTGGGAGTATGGATGATGAATTAGCAAAGAAGGTTAAGAAAGTCAGACAAGTAAGAGGAAGAAGATAGATGTGGCATCTGAAAAATACAGAGAAGAGTATTGAGGGAGAGGGAGAACAGTCAGCAGGGTCAAATGAATCATAAAGATCAAGAAGGATAAGGACTAAGGAAAAACAGCTATTGGATCTGACAAGATATCATGTCACAAGCACAGTATTTACAAAGCAAGAATAATGAAAAATAACCACATTTTTAAAAGCACGTCCTAGAAAAAGGAACACACGTAAATGAATAAGTCACTATGACAACAGCTTGTTTGTGCTTTCCATGTGGATTTGGAAGAAAGTTATATACATACTTGAAATTGACATAAATCATTAAGCCGTTGAACTGAAGAATATTAAAAGGCAAAACTGAGGGTGTTTTACAATGGCAAGATTACTGAATTTGGAGTCACAAGGCTTGATTTCAAATCCTGGCTCTACCTCTTACTATGTGATCTTGGTGAAGAAAATGAACTTTTCTGGCCCTCAGTTTCCTCATCTATTAAAAAAATGTGGGTTAGACTCTAGATGATTAGGGGTGGGAGTGGGGAGAATAAAGACAGGGAGAGGTTGAAGATTAGTGAGAGATTAGGGATGCTATATAAAGGGTACAGACTGTTTGAGAAAAAAAGGATGAAATAGGATCAATTGTACATGTAGATAGGTCAGCCGTGGCAAGGAGAAAGGACATTTATTAATGTGAAATGGGTGTAGCAGGTAATAGTGTGTGGAAGGCATCTGAATGACATGAGATATGAGGAGGGGATAAGAGGTAGCTCTCAGTAAATGGCCTCAATTTTTCAGTGAAACATGAGGCAAAGTTATTGATGGTCTCTATCTCATCCATGTCTTCCCTGTCCTCAAAAAACACCCACTTGGTCCATTCATCCCCACTATTGTCTATATTTCTGATCATTTTTATGAGGAGAGATATAGGACAGTAGCTAGTGGGTATGGATGTATTACATGAGGGGTTTTTGAGGTTGGAGGAGTCATGGGTGAGATGGAAGAAATGATCTATTATCAATTCTTCTACTTCCTCTTTTTCTTACTTTCTGCATAATTCTCTGCTGTCTGGTGTCCTTCTTCAACATTCAACTGAAATTGCTCTCTACAAAGTTTCCAGTTATCTCTCTTAATATCTAATCTAATAGCTTTTTCTCAATCCTCATATTCTTGGTCTCTATTTAGCCTTTGACTCTGCCAGTCAACATCTTTTTGGTATTATCTTCTTTAGGTTTTTAGGACTCTAGTCTCTCCTGGTTCTTCTACTTGTCTGACAGCTCATTAGTTTCCTTTGAGGGAAAGGACTAATTTTTTTTACCTTTTTGTATTCCTAGGACTAAGGAGAGTGCTCAGGAAATAGTAGTTACTTTGCTTGTTCACTTGACTTGCAGAATATAAGGGCTGAGGAGGGTATATAGTTAAACTGGTCAACTTTAGGATCAAGACAGTGAAAATTGCAGGTCACAATTAGGATGAAGAATTTGTATGGGAGGAATAAGTCAGAGTGAAAGATAAAAGAAAAGGAGACTGAACAAAGGTGACAATTTTGGGTGCTGGTGAAATTCAAGGTATGATCCCACAATGAGTGACTGAGGTATGTCATGGCAGCTGAGAAAGTTGATAAGTTGGAAGGAGCCATTAACATGAATATTGAAATTTTTCAAGTTTCATTACAGGAGTAGTAGTGATCAAGAGGAAGACTATTAAATATTAAAGATCCAATGATCCTAGTGAACAATGATATGTAGGAGGCACCATTTTGAACCTTTGCCTAGGATACATAAATTATTTGTCTTCATTTTCTTGTCATTAACTATAAAACTATTAATACATCTTCTATAATATATATATACACACTCATATAATACCTCTTGGTTTTTCCTTTGTAACCAACTAGTTTCATCTTCATGCACACCATCTTTATGGTCAGCTTTCTGAGAAGAAAGGATAAACATTTGTATTAAACTGAACTCGCTAGTCCATCAAACTCCCTACCCCATTATTTAAGAATTCCCCTAAAATCCTACTCTGTAAACTTCACCTGATTATTTTAGAGACAGACAATAATTTGATTCCCTCTGACATGAAATTCCTTTGAGTAGATTTTTAATAAGTAGATCAAATACTCTTAATATTTTGGTCACACCTAATATCACATTTATTAACTTAAAGTATATTAATTTATTTGTATATGATTGATATCTGTATCATGAATCTATAAGATTCATAAAGGGCAGCTTAACTTTTTTTGTACAACTCTTTTCATAGGATCATAGAACCACAGAAGGAAGTGCCTTCAAACCTATCTAGTCCAACTTCCTCATTTCAAAGATGAGGAAACTGAAGCTCAGAGAGAGATTAAATAAGCTTTCCAAGGTCATACTGGCGGTACAAGTAAGGGGCTTAATGCTACATGTAATGAGTAGTCTAATATATGCTTTTAAAGATGGTCATCCATCCTATAGTCTACAGATTTAGGGGTTGGGAGTAGATAAAGGGATTGAAAGAACAGAAAGTGATGCTTTAGTTTTGTATAAAAAAATTTGACTCTTCCCTACATGTTATAAGCTGTAGTTAAAGCTATAAATATTTCTTAATACTCTATCATTTAAGTTAGGAAGCAAGAAGAAAGACTTGTTATATAATAATTAGAAGCAAATGACCATGTTCTCAGCCCTATTCTGGTGGGCTTTTAGCCATGTTCTTCCAAAGTAACATATGTGGTCTACATGAAGAGATATTTTAAATCCCATATCCATATAATTTTTCATTATCTTAAGATTTTGTCTAATAAGTATGAATTTAAAGTCCATTTCCTCTTTACTATAATTTTTGTTAAGATTTAGTACTTAGGTCTAAGAAGGGTCAAAAACATTATCTCAACAGGTACAAAGAGAGAATGATCTTCTATCCTTGTTATACCATTAAATCATGAATAAAAGGAAAATGTAGTTAATAAAAGGAACTCAAAATAAGTTACTTAAATAATACTAAAAATGGATTATTATAGGATTGTGAGATTTTTTTTTAAAACTATGTAGAAACTCAACTGGATCTTCATAGAGCTGGACATCTCTCATGTAGTATAAAGATACATTTTGCTCTAAAATGTTCTTATTGAAATATGGTACAAAGGTCTGAAAATATTGAGCAGCATGATGAATTAGAAGTCCTCCTATACTCCTGTGGGTTGAAACAGAATGAACAATACATATGTATTATAAAATGTTGTCAAGAGCAGAGTTTACCTTTTATACATTTTCTCTTAAACAAAATTTTCTAATGAATTAAAAATATATAAGTAATTTTCCATAACTTTACTTCCTGTTTTTATGTAAATTATAAAATATTATTTACAATTTAATAAAAGTTATCATATTAACTTTAGCAAAAATGTTTTCTTTGCTTCTATATCCTTTTCTGTTTTCTTTTACTTCAATGAAAGTTAAAGTGATATCTTCTCAGCTTGTACTTACTTCCATTTCAGGCAAACAAGGGCACCATCTTCTTTACCATTCACTAGTACAGATTGGCCATCTAATGAAAATATGACTGATCGAATTCCTTTTCCCTGGTAAGAATGGCATCGTGCTCGGGCAAATGGTTCCTGAATAGTTAAGGAACAATAAAGGTTGCAGTTTTATTGTATGTTTTACTAAATCAGATTACACATGCTTTTATTTTGAGGTAAATCAGTTATTATTAACATAAATTATTATTAATATTTTAATAAGTAAATATTATTATAAACAAATGAGTCAAATGTAGGTTCTAGAAAACATATAATTCAATGCATATGTAGAAAAAGAGGCATGAAGAAGTTTAAGTGACTGGTTCAAAATTACACTATATCAGTGAACAAAAGAGGACTTAAACTCAGGACCCCTTGTTTCCCAACTCAGTGTTCTCTTGGTTAAGCTATATTGATATTAGAAAAGCAGTTTAACATAGTGGAAATTAGAGTGGTCTTGGAATCATAAGAATCAAGTTTTTGTCTTGCTTCTGCCACTAATTCATTTTTCTTGACTGTCTTCTCTTCTCTGTGTATACTGTCTCCTTCAGTGATCCCATCTACTGTTTGGCTTCAGTTACAATCGCGCTACAGAAAAAGTCTGTACCTCCATCCCTATCCACTTCCCAGAGCATCAGTTCCACATTTCTGACTGCTTGACAGGTACTATGTCAAGACTTCAAACTCAACATATCCAAAATGGAGCCTATCTCCCCTCAAGTCTTTTGCCCCTCCCTACATGTAGCTTCTCCATTTATATCAAAGACATCTCACCATCCTCCAAACCATCTCAGCTTCTAACCTTGAGACCATCTTTGCCTCTTCTTTCCCTCCACTCAATCATCCATTCTGCTCTTAAATATTTCTCATAGATATCACTGCAATTGCCCCAGTGCAGGCCCTCATCTCCTTTTGACTAAAGTATTGTAAATACACTCCTTTTTTTGGAGGGGTGAAGGCAGGGCAATTAGGGTTAAGTGACTTGCCCAAGGTCGCACAGCTAGAAAGTGTGTCAGGTGTCTGAGGCTGGATTTGAACTCAGGTCGTCCTGACTCCAGGGCCAGTGCTCTATTCCCTGCACCACCTAGCTGCCTATAATATACTTCTAACTGACCTTCCTGTCTCAAATCTGAGTCCTCCACACCACTGCTCTAGTAAATTGACCTAAGGCACCAATAGGATCATGTCACTCCTCTACTTGAAACTTCCTAGTGGGTCCTCATTGTTTGCAGAATAAAACATGAACCCAGGAGTCTGACACTGAGCCTGCCACAATCCATCCTTTCTCTTACCGTTGCCCTTCATGTATTCTGTGTTCAAGCCAAACTGACTATCTCTTGACCTTACCCTCCTTTACATATTTTTATTTACTTCCACATTTGTATTTATTGTTCATGCAGACCCTTCTGTCTGTTGAAGTTCCTCTCTCCTTTCAAGGTCCAACTCAGATGCTCATTCTTCCATGAAATCTTTTCTGACCATCTTGACCCCAGATGAAAGCAAGCTCTTTCTTCTCTAGTTTATCATTGCTTATACTCATAATTTATCTAGATCTTTCCTTTGAATTCATCTTCTGTCCTGCCCAACCTTGCATTGTCAGCAGCTAGTATGCTGCCTTGCACCTCTGAAATACTTAATAAGCGGTCACCTCTTGAAATGAGACTGGGGCACATCCTATAGAGTATCTTGACCTGACTTGTCATCTGCAAAATGGGTGTAATAATACTTCCTCTACTTCTTAGGTTGATATAAGAAAAGTGTTTTGTAAATCACAATGTACTGTAGAATCATGAGCAATAACAGTTTTACTCTAAAAGTTTAAATGGCTTAAAATAGGGATTCCCAACCTTTTAGAATAAGGATTTATTTTTTATTTTCTACCTTGAAAGTAGGGACAGATGAGGTTTTAGCACTGAAGTTTCTGGGAGTGTGAAAAAGGAGTTTGCTAGAAGTAAAGTCCATAAGCAGTGAGTGGAATACTACCAGACACTGTTCTTTTCTCCTTCTGGGGCTTCTAGCATATTTGTAGAAGGTGAAGTGTCTGGCTTCGGGAAAATAATAAAAGACTGAGAGACTTCCAGGTCATGTGAGAAACAAGATGGCAGACTAAACATTTTTCCCAATCCTCATGACTTTTCAAACTTCTCCAAAAGAAATTATGCAGCAAAAAAAATAAAGCATCTTTAGCTATTTCTATGGGCTAGGACCCTCAGAATCTAAAAGAAGGTAAAAAAAAATCCTCCAAAACCAGGAACTGGCACTAACTGACCCTGAGCTCACTTAGCACTCCTCCCCCTTTTGCCATGCTATTAGCAGTAAGGCTGCACGAGTAGCCCCAAGGACATGACGCAAGCTTATATCAAAACCCTCTCCTGCATCCTGCTCCCCTGGACCTCTTTCCAGTGCTGTAGAGACCTTAGTCCCAGGCTGAGAAAGTTTACTTGGGCCTCAAAAGCCAGCTTTGCAATAGCCTTTCAGAAACAAAAGCCTGCTGGGGACCTACAACCCAGGAGCACTGGTGCTGAGGAAAGCAGGCTCTGTCAATGTTAGGGAAAACAGGGTCTGAGAACAAAACTGAGGAACAGAGGGAGTGGGAGAAATCACTAGGATAAGACACTGTGGGGGGGGGGGGAAGCTGTGCAGCGCTCTATCACATCTGAAGGCAGAGCACTGCATCCAGGTGGGGCTACTTCTCACCACACAGAGCATAGACTAATAAACCATGAAGTGTTTGTATGGGAGGAGGATGAGACCCTGTGAGATCCAGCCCCCAAGGAAACAAAAGACCTTGAACATAAACAGATAAATCAACAGGAAAAACAGTAACGAGAAGAAAATATGGCCTCCAGATCCCGTAAATGAATTGAGGTATCTATGAATAAATACTGAAAAACAAAGGAAATGATCCAACACTTGATGATACAGAAGACTTTTGAATTTGAAGAGAACATGAAACAATAAACTGTTCCTAAGTGTTTTAAAAGAGAATCATAAGAGTAGATTTTATATCCTGCATGACAAAAATAATGAACAGAACAGAAAACCTTGAATCTGCAGTGGTAAGCCTCACTAAGGAAACAGTAGAACAAAGGACAAGAGGAAAAGAAGCAAAAAATAAGAACATTGCAAGAAAATATGTAGTACCTTTAAAAAAAACTGACCACATATTAGGGCATAAAAACTTTATAGGTAAATACAGAAAATCGGAAATATTAAATGCATACTTTTCAGATCATAATGCAATAAAATTATATTTAATTAGGGACCATGAAAACACAAACTAAAAAGTAATTGGAAACTAAATAACCTAATCTTAAACAATGAGTGGGTTAAAGAACAAGTCATTGAAACAATATATAATTTTAAAGAGAATTATAATAATGAGACAACCCAAACCTATGGGATACAGCAAAAGCAATAATTAGAGGAAAATTTATATTTCTGAAAGCTTACATCAATAAAATAGAGAAAGAGCAGATTGATAAATCAGATAGGCAATTAAAAAAACTAGAAAAAGAACAAATTAAAAATCCCCAATTAAAACACCAAACTAGAAATCCTAAAAATTGTGGCAGCTAATTGACACAGTGGATCAAGCACTGACCCTGGATTTCAGAGAACCTGAGTTCAAATCCAGCCTCAGACGCTTGACACTTAGTAGCTATGTGACCCTGGGCAAGTCACTTAACCCCAACTGCCTTGCCAAAAAAGAAAAAGAAATCCTAAAAATTAAAAGTGAGATTAATAAAATTGAATGTAAGAAAACTATCAAATTAATAAATAAAACTAGGAGTTGGTTTTATGAAAAATATAATAAAATAGGCAAACCATTGGTTAACATGATTTTTAAAAAAGAGAGAGAAAAAAACCAAATCACTAGTATCAAAAATGAAAAGGGTGAGTACCTACTAATGAAAATGAAATTAAAGCAATTATTAGAAGTTATTTTATGCCAATTGTACACCAATAAACATAACAACTCAAGTGAAATGGAAAAATACTTCCAAAAAATAAACTGCCTAGATTAACAAGAGAGGAAATAGAATGTCTAAATAAATCTATTTTAGCAAAAGAAATTGAATAGTCCATAAGTGAGCTTCCTAAGAAGAAAACATCAGGACTAGATGGATTTGCAAGTGAATTCTACCAAACATTTAAAGATTAACTAATTCCAATAATAAATAAATTATTTGGGATAATAGGCAAAGGAGTCCTACCAAACTCCTTTTTATGAAACAAATATGGTACTGATGCCTAAACTAGGAAAATCAAAATCAGAAAAAGAAAATTATAGACCTGAAATTGGTCTATATTTATATATGGATTCAAAAATCCTAAATCAAATATTAGCTAGGAGATTACAACAATATATCACAAATATTGTACATTGTAACCAAGGGGGATTTGTACCAGGAATACAGGTTTGACATAAGGAAAACTATTGACAGAATTGATTATATCAATAAGAAAAGCAACAAAAATCATACTGTTACATCAATAGATACAGAAAAATCTTTTGACAAAATATAACATGCATTTCTATTAAAAACATGAATGGATTTTTCCATAACGTGATAAGAACCATCATCAGCAAGCATTATTTGTAATGGGGATAAGCTAGAAGCCTTCCCAATAAGATTGGGAGTGAAACAAGGATGCCCATTATTACCAGCATTATTCAATATTGTTTTAGAAATGCTAGCAGTAACAGTAAGAGAAGAAAAAGAAATTGAAAGAATCAGAATGGGCAATACAGTAATAAAACTATCTCCTTTTACAGACATTATGATGATATACTTGCAAAATCCTAGAGATTCAACTAAAAAACTAGTTGAAACAATGAATAATTTTAGCAAAGTAGCAGGATATAAAATAAACCCACGTAAATCATCAGCACTTCTATACATCACCAAGGAACCCTGCAAGAAGAGATAGTAAGAGATAACCCATTTAAAATGATCACAGACAGGATAAAATACCTGGGTGTATGCTTGCCAAGACAAACCCAGGAACTGCATGAACATAATTATAAAACATTTTTATACAAATAAAATCAGATTTAAATAGTTGGATAAATATTCATTGTTCATGGGTGAGCAGAGTCAATATAATAAAAATGACAATTCTACCTAAATCAATCTACTTACTCAATATCATTCCAATTAAATTACCAAAAAATTTTTAAGCTAGAAAAATAATAACAAAATTCATTTGGAAGAACAAAAGTTCAAGAATATCAAAGGAATTAATGAAAAGAAATTTAAATGAAAGAAGTTTTGCAGTGCCAGATATTAAACTGTATTTTATAAGGTGGTAATTACTAAAACAATCTGGTACTGGCTAAGAAATAGAAAGGTGGATCAGTGGAACAGAGTAGACATACAATACACCGCAGTAAATAATTATAGTAACTTTGTGTTCGACAAATGTAAAGATTTAAGCTTTTGAGATAAAAGTTCACTATTTGGTAAAAAATTTTTTGGGAAACTTGGAAAACAGTCTGGTAGAAACTAGGTATAGATCATACATATATCATATGATATATCATATACCAAAAACAAGAAGAAAATGGATACAAAACCTCCTTATAAAGGGAAGTAGTATAAGTAAATTAGTAGAATATGAATCAGGTTACCCATCAGGCTTATGACGAGGAGAACATAGGAACAAACAAGTTATAGAGAGCATTGTGAGATTATAAAACAGATAATTTTGATTACATTAAATTAAACAATTTTTGTACGAATAAAATCAATGTAGCCAAGATTAGAAGGAAAGTAAAAGAAATTGGGGAAAAATTTATAGACACTTTCTTGGATAAAGGTCTCATATCTCAAATACATAGAGAATTTTGTCAAATTTATAAGTATATGAGTCATTCTCCAATTAATAAATGGTCAAAGGATATGAACAGGCAGTTTTTGGAGGAAGAAATCAAAGCTATATAGTCATGGAAAAATACTCTAAATCATTGATTAGAGAAATGCAAATTAGAACAACTTTGAGATAACATCTCTATCATCTACCAGCTTAGCTAAAATGATGAAAGGGGAAAATGATGAATATTGGAGGAGGTGTGAAAAATTGGCACACTTATACACTGTGGGTGGAACTGTGAATTGTTCCAACCATTTTGGAGAACAATCTGGAATTATGCCAAAAGAGTTATAAAGCTGTGTATACCCTTTGATCCAGCAATACCACTATTAGGTCTGTTTCGCAAGGCGATACAAGGAAAAGGGAAAAGAATCTAAAATATTTACAGCAGCTCTCTTTGTGGTTGCAAAGAACTGGAAATTGATGGGATGCCCACTGTTGGGGAATGGCTAAACAAGTGTATGATTGTGATGGAATACTACTGTGTTGTAAGAAACAATGAGCAAGTTGATTTTAGAAAAACATGGAAAGCCTTGCATGAAATAATGAAGAATGAAATGAGCAGAACCAAGAGAACACTGTATATAGTAGCATCAATATTGTTTGAAGAATAAGTGAATGACTAGGCTATTGTGAGTATTTTAAATATTTAAGTCAACTATAAAGAACCTATGAAGGAGGATGCTATTCACCTCCAGAGAAAGAACTGATGAATAGAAGTATATGTAGTATGGTTTTATATCTATCTATCTTTCTCTCTATCTATCTATCTATCTATCTATCTATCTATCCATCTATCTATCTATCTCACTAGCTAGCTAGCTAGCTATCTCTGTGTCAAATAGTGGCCTTCTCTAGTATGAGATGGGGAAGGAGAGAGGAAAGGAGGGGAACAGCTTAGAATTTAATATGTAACAAAAATTTAAAATAAATAAAATAAAAATAAAATATGCTTACTACGCAAGTTAGTTATGTTATGCTCACTATGTTAGGATGCATAAAGACAACCTAAGGATTACAGGTCACCCAGAAGTACACAACAGGGCAAAAAAAACCTTCACACCAAATAACACAAGACTATTCTGCACCTACTAGAAAAAGGAGGAAGGAATGGAATAACATGTTCCAAAGAACAATGGAGCTCAGTATGTAGCCCAGAGTGACTATGAGTTTAACCGTACAGGACAAAAGATAGATTTCAATAATATTCTGAAACATTTTTAGAAAGAAAACCATAACCGAAGATATTTTATTTTGCCTTTTGAACACTCCAAACAAAAGGAATGCAGGAGGAGTGAATAAATGCAGCGGGGAAGGACAGCAGTAGCAACGGTGGCAATAGAGAGATCAGTGAAACCCTTCTTACTTATACACAAGGAGACAGATGAAGGCAGAAATCTGGCAGAGGTAACAGTAAAGGATGAACAGAGGCACATGAAAGGGGGTAGGGAAAATAGAGGGATAGAGATGGGTGAAAGATGCCCTGGGGTCAAATCAAGGGCTAGCCATGAGAGGAAGGTGGCCTCTGCGGTCTTATGAAGAGAAGAGTCTACAGGGGTACAGGAGAGAGGAAAGAGGGAAAAAGGGGAGGAAAAGAAGGAAGCTTTACTTTAGAGGTGGGAGAGCGTTCCACCGGTGAATACTCCTTTAAGTGAAAAGAGATGAGCAGTGAAGGGAGATAAAGTCTGGGGGATTTGGTAGTTGAAAATTCTATTTCTCCAGGGAAATGGGGAGAGTTAGAACCTCTGGGGACAACTAGCACCTGGAGGAGTGGAAGAGCGTGAACACAGGGAGATTTCTAGGCAAATGTAGGGGGAAAAAGGTCGGAAAGAGAGGGTGTAGATCAATGGTGGATTGCAGGGACATAAGGGAGGAGGGGCCCTGCCATGGGGCAATGCTAGGGGGCACAGTGGTTAGAGGGCCAGGCCTGGAGTCAGAAAGTCTCAAATTCAAGTCTGACCTCAGACACTAGCTGTGTGTCTTTGGGCAAGTTACTTAACCTCAACCTATTTGCCTCAGTTTTTTTTTTTAATCTCTAAGATGGGGATAATAATACTTTACAGAGTTGTTGTGAGGATAAAGAGATAATGATTGTATAAAGCACTTAGCACAGTGCCTGGCACATAGTAAAAGCTATTTAAATGTTAGCGGCTATCATTATTATTAATAATAATAATAACAACAATAATAGTTGATACTTTTTTGGAAATGAAGAACATTGGAAAAGAGGGATCCATTGGGGGTAAATCCTACAAGACAGTGGCAGAATGCACCTTGAGAGGAGACCTAGGACAGACTAATGATACCTTGGAAGCTTCAATAGCATGAAGAATACAGAGAAAAGAGAGAGACCAGATAATTCTAGAAGTCATGAACTAGAGAATGAGAGACTAGAGTAAACAGAGAAAATAAATAATGAAGAGAGTGAGAGAAATCCTTTTTGGAAATGGATACAAAAAAAGAAAAAAATTAAAACTAAAGAACAGGACAGGACTAGAGGAAGGGGAGAAGAAGAAGAGGGAATATCCAAGGAGATGAGGGGCTTGAGGTGAGGGGAAAAAAGCCAGTGGATAAAGGGCCACCTTAAAAAGATTTTTTAAAAGATTCAGTTACTTTTAAAAAGTTACTGAAGGAACATAATATTGTGTTTACAGTAAAAGAGGAAACTTCAAAGTGAAAAACTTCTGCACAAATAACATTAATACTTTTATAATAAGTGGTCAAATTAGAAAAATAAATCTTTGAATCAAATTTCTCCATTAGGGGCTTGGTATCCAAGATATATAAGTTTTACATATACATAAGCATATAATTAATAGCCATTCCCCAACAGATAAATGGTTAAAGGATATGAACAAACAGTTCTCAAAAGAAGAACTGAACCATTTTGGAAAGCAACTTGGAAGTATACAATAAAGGTACTAAAATATCCATACTCTTTGAACCAGAGACTATTACTGAGCTTATAACCCAAGAAAGACATTGATAAGAAAAAAGTCCCTCCCATACTCCAGAATATTTATACTAGCTTTTTTTGTGATAACTCACATTGAAACTGAATAAATTAAATAAGGTAGATGCCCATCAATTTGGGAATGGCTAAACAAGTTGTGGTATATAGATGTAATGGAATATTACTATGCTATAAGAAATGATGTGTGATGAATACAGAGAAGCATGGAAATATCTCCATGAACTGATGCAGAATGAAGTAAGCAGAGCCAAGAAAACTGTATGCACAGTAGCTACAGCAAGGTAAATGGAAAGAACAACTACACATCAAAAAACTGGAAAGTAAATGTAACAAATTGTAAAGATAAAATAGGATTCTAACTAAGAGGTATGAGAAAACACTCCCAACATGTTTTTGGACTTTTTCAATGTATCAGTTGTGCTGACATTTTTTTCTCTTTTTCTTCTCCAAAAAAATATTATTTGTCATATGGGATGGCTCTCTGGAAGGGGAGTGGGGAAGGATACATGGGATACTATTGTGATATAAGAAACAGAAAACATCCAGAGAAATTTATTTTTAAGAAGAATCAATATATTGTTTTGGAATATAAGGCATCAATATACTTGAAAATCCATAACATCAATACAAGTCAAAGATCGGGAGGTTATAAAAGCCAAATTTTTTTTCTTTTCCAAACTTCTTAAGAGTATCTGCTTCTTAGTCTAAATCCATTCCTACTTCCCACTGTGACACTGAGGGTTTCATGTTGATATCAATATTTACCATACTATTACTATCGCGGATGCACAGTATTCCATCTTTGGCTGTTGATGCCAACCACTGGCCATGATATGACAGATACAGCATTCCAGTTCCATAATGTTTACTTGGCATTTTGTTCTCTAGTTTGAGAATGACGTTTTCACTCTTCTGTAAACCAAGAAGAAAATATCGAACTGTACTCAAAGTTATGAAAATAATTTTTACTGCTAATAAGAACAAACAACGTCACTGCATTGGTAACTTGATTATTGATATCAATGAAAAACCAAGACATACTATGATTGAAAATAGGCATATGTTTATGTCACCTAATGGGTTTTGCCCCTTTTGTCAAATTTATTTTCATATTGTTTCTTAAATATTTGATTCTTCCTTTTGAGGGGAATTTTCCTAACAAAAGCAGTTTTTATTGCCTATCTGTGGTAGATTCTGTCAGAATCTATCAGATTCATCCCCTTATCTTAAATACCAAGGACTGATAAAAGGCAGAAAATGAAGACATTCAAATAGCTCTTGATGAATTTATACATCTGCTGACAGAACCCCTAAGAAATACAAATTGATCACAAAACAGTTCATCTGGTAAGTTTTTACAAGTAGGGGTGCAACCCTTTTTCAGACTCTATTAATGTAAGTCAAGTTATAATATCAAATTTTGGTGAAAATGAGATTTCAGCTTTAGCATCTAAAGTAGGGGTTAACAAAGTTTCAGAAGGCTCCCCAGTCTAGGGGAAAGGAGCCTGTTCTTCTGGATGTGGATACCTAGCTGAAAAAAAGAAAAATCTCCCCAAACATTTCAGTAATTACAAATCCATTTGTATTAATGTGTCTCCTTTAAATTGTACATATTTATCTCCAGCTGTAAATTCCAAAGGTACATATGTTTTCTTCTGTGTGCCACTTTGAGCCTTTTCTCCCCCTTCTAAGCCCCTCAAAGGTAGAAGCTTCTATTTATTAATCATATTCTCTCTTCAGATCCACTCTTACTAGAATATAAGGTGGTTTGGGTTTTTCTGTTTGTTTGGGTTTTTTTGGAAGGGGGAGTGGAGAGAAAGAGACAGGATTGGAGGCATTTCTGAGGGTGATTGGACTAGATTGGTCCCATCAGTTAAAAGCTTTGGGCAGCCGGAGAAGAATTGGGAGAGTAGGAAGGTGAGAGATCAATGAAATGAAGGTGAAAGACAAACTTTACTTAGTTTGCAATTTTATGTTCCCAATGGAATTTGCCACTAAAAGTTATCCACTATGGTCCTCTCTGTCTTTTAACTTTTTGCCATCCCAATCCCTGTTTCCTTTGCACTAGCCTCCCACTCTGTCACCTGAAATGCACCTCCTCATCCTTTCCATCTCTAAGTACACCCAACCCCAAGGTACTAGTGAGCACCACTCCTCCTCATCCCATTGCCCCAATTTTGTCTGTATGGCACCTCCTCAGTAGAATTCCTTCAAGGCAAGGACTGTTTGACTTTTGTCCTTTTATCTGTAGCCCCTAGCCCAGTGCCTAGCACAGCTACTTCTTAAAAGGTTGTTTGTTCATTTGGTATTAGGGCTAGTTGTGAGATCCTAGGAACACAGCTATAGAGTCATGAGGGGACATGAAGGACATGGAAGTCCACTCCCTCATTGGAAACTGAAGCCCAGAAGATTGTTACACATAGCTAGTCTGAGGTAGAATTTGATCTTGTTGATTCCAAGTCCAGAGCTCTCATCACTACATCATGATACCTCTCTCATGTTTGTTTAACATTTTGAAACAATTTCTCATTCCTTTCTTTCCACTACACACACATCCTGGAATCCACAGGAGAATCTTAAAGTCCCTTCTCCTAAAGGGTTTCTTTTTCCCTTCTCTAGATGCATTCAGCTTTTAGCAAATCCCAGAGGGAATCAAAAGTAAGCAAATTATCTTTTCTGTAATTCACCCAAGACATCTGGGGATTATACCAAGGAATTAGGAGGAAAGTGAAATAAAATACTAAAAAGGAATAAGTTATTACCCTGCCTGTCACTCTTCCTCTTTCCTTCTAAAGTGAAAATCCCTTATTGTTCTTGGACAGTTTCTCTCTTCTTTTTTCCCTTTCTCTCTTGGTAGTAAGAAATGATGAAAGGGATGGGCTTAGAGAAACTTAGAAATACTTGTGTGGAACTGATGCAGAATGAAATAAACAGAGTCAGAAGAATAATTTATACAATAACAACAACATTGTAAAGATAAACAACTCAGAAACACTTAACTCTGATTAATGCAATGAATGATCAATATTAATTAGGGAAGACTTGTGATTATCTATGCTGCCCACTTCTGGACTGAGAGGAAATGGATTCAAGATTCAGAATGAGACATACCTTTCTATTTTTGGACATGGACAATGTAAGAATTTTTTTGCTTAACTATGCATACTTATTATAAGGATTTTGGTTTTATATTTTCCTTTTAGATTATAAGTAGGAGGGTAGGAGGGAGAGAAAATAAATGCTTGTTAATTTAAATTTTTTAAAATAAAGAGTTTTTAAAAAGAAAAAAAGATTGATTTCCTTTTAGAGTGCACATGTAGCATTAGGGTTGGAGGAAAAAAGGTCACTGAACTGCTAATTAAGGTGCTGATTAACATTCCCAAGGCAAGGAAAAGGTATGAACCTTTATAACAATAATCACAACATTATAGAATTACAAAGCTGGAGGGCCCAAGAGGCCATCTAATCCAACCCATGCCTGACCAAAAATTCCAATGGTACTGATGGATGGTCATATATTTCTTCTTGAAGACGGACAACCCACTATTTCTTGAACAGCTTATCTCACTTTTGGACAGCTACAATTGTTAGGAAGTTTTTCCTTGAATCAAGCTGAAATCAACCACTTTCAGAGATCCTATAGATCATTTAGTCCAATATCCTCATTTTATTTATGGAGAAACAGGCCTAGAGAGTCTGAGTGATTTTGTCAAGATTACATAGATGGGGGAGCCAAGATGGCGGCTGGAAAGCAGGGACTTCCCTAAAGCTCTCCCGCAGGACCCTCCAAACACCTATAAAAAATGGCTCTAAACAAATTGTAGAACTGCAGAACCCATGAAATAGCAGACGGAGCAGGGCTTTTTTAGATTTTTTATTTTTAGTTTACAATACTTAGTTTTACATATTATTGAGTTTCAAATTTTCATAAACCTTCACATTAAACTTATTTCCACAATAGTCAAGTTGCAAAGAAGATTTATGACCAATGGAATGAATCATAAGAGAGAAGAAACAAAACCAAAAAAAAAGAGGAAAAAAAAGAGAGAGCAAATAGTTTGTCTCAATCTGCATTCATATTCCACAGTTCTTTCTCTTGATGTTTGCTCATCATTTCTTATGGAACAATAGTATTTCATTACATTTGTGTACCACAACTTGCTCAGCCATTCCACAGTTGATGGGTATCCCCTCAATTTCCAATTCTTTGCCACCACAAAAAGAGCTGCTATAAATATTTTTTGTACATGTGGGTCCTTTTCTCTTTTTTATGATTTTGTTGGAATACAGACGTAGTAGTGGTATTGCTAGATAAAAGGGTATGCACAGTTTGATTGCACTTTGGGCATAGTTCCAAATTGCTCTCCAGAGTGGTTGGATCAGTTCCCAATTCCACCAACAATGCATTAGTGTTCCAATTTTCCTACATCTTCTCCAACATTTATCATGTTCCTACTTTGTCATATTAGCCAATCTGATAGGTGTGAGGTGGTACCTCAAAGTTGTTTTGCTTTGCATTTCTTTAATCAACAGTGATTTAGAGAGCATCTTTATATGACTATAGATAGCTCTAATTTCTTCATCTGAAAATTGCCTGTTCCTATTCTTTGACCATTTATCAATTGGGGAATGACTTGTGTTTTTATAAATTTGACTCAGTTCTTTATATATTTTATTAATGAAAGACCTTAAATTCTTAAAGACAACCATATCTCCCCAAGTACACTTCAAATGAACATCACATTTCATGGTTTCCAGTCTACTCACCATCCTGATTACCCTCAAATTCACTCCTATTTTTTCATGTCCTTCCTAAAATATGCCACCAAGAACTGAATACAGTATTCCACGGCATAGTACAATAAAACCATGATCTTTGTTGTGAACATTATGCCTCTTTTCATGCTGCATAGGATAGTACTAGCTTTGGGGGGCTGCTATGTCACACTTTTGAATGATACTGAGCTTTCACTCCGCTAAAATACTCCAGTCATTTTTCTCATGTGTTAACACTTCAACCACCGTTGTAAACATACAAAACATTTCTGTTGTTTACTTAGGTATAGGAAACAAGAAAAGGAAGAAAAAGAAAAGAAAAGTTATTTACTCATACACACTAACCTGCACTCCTATTTTTTTCTTATGTTTATCTAAGAAACTTGGCTTATTTGCTACTGACTCCAATGGTATAGTGTTAAGATGTATTGACTCCTCCATTCCAATGATTATGAATCCCTGGCTGTTGCCATGCAAACTCCAATCCTCATCTACCACTGCCTGTTCTCTTATTCCCACTCCCTTTAGTGGAGCCCCTTAAAGTTCCACTCTAGATCTACCTACCCATTCCACTTTCCTCTCCGGAAAACCTGCTCCATAATTAACAAACTTTTATCTTAAACATTTTCCTTTCTCATTCCAGCCTCTGGTTCTCACTGAGTTCTTTCTTCATGACATCGCTTCCCTTGAGGTTGTACTTTGATTCGTACCCCTCAACTCACTGGCTGTGGTGGGAGACTCAGAACACTCCTTGCTCCCTATTGCTGTTTCCACACTCTTCTATCACAAATTCATCACCCATGCCCATCAAATGGGAATGGCTGAATAACATAAAATACTATTGTACTATAAGAAATGATGAGCAGGATGCTCTCAGAAAAAACCTGGAAAGACTGGCACGGGTTGATGTGAAGTGAAATGTACTGTGTACAAAGTAACAGTAATATTTTAAGATGATCAGCTGTGAATGACTTAGCTACTCTCAGCAATACAGTGATCCAAGACAACTCTGAAAGACTTACAATGAAAAATGCTATTCATCCCCAGAGAAAGAATCGATGGTGTCTGAATACAGATTGAATCATACTTTTTTTAACTTTATTTTTCTTGAGTTTTTTTTGTCTGTGTTTTCTTTCACAACATGACTATTATGGACATGTTTTGCATGACTACGCATGTATAACCTATACTGAATTGCTTGCCTTCTCAATGCAGGGTTGGGAGAGGGAGGGAAGAAGGGAGAGAATTTGGAAATCAATGTTTTAAAAGTGAATGTTAAAAATTGTTTTTACATGTAACTGGGGAAAAATGCTAAATAAAAGAGACAAAAAATAATTGATCACCCAGTCAAGATTATGATAGCAGTTATCTATTGACCTCCAGGATATCTCATTTCTTCCTCAATGAATTCAATAACTGTCTCATAGGTCACCCCAACTTCTGCCCTTATATTAGGAAACTCCAACAAATATAAAGATACCCCCTCAAATATCCTAGCTTGCCAGTTCTTTGATCTACTCATTTCCCATGACCTCTACCCTACCTCAGCTCCATATGGAATGGTTATCACATTGATATTGCCTATCACCCACAAGTGTTCATGAAATTGAAATGCTTAGTGACTGCCATATTTATGGAATATTTTATGATAGGCTCCAAATTAGGCTAATATGAATCCAAGATCAGCAAAGAATGTGTCAATTAAAATCCTCTGGGATGAGCCAAGAAAATGTGACCTAATCCATATATTTTATTTGCCTTAATTACTAAAGGAAATGATATATTTATATTTTACTATATTAATGGCAACAGAGGAATACCTTTTGAGGAATACCATAGGTACAGATATATGGCACATGGCTACAAAAGCCATATATTTTTTCACAGTCGAAATCCAAGACAGCAGAGGTTAAGGGATGATTTATTTCATATAGAGTCCTTGCAAATAATTCATTTTTCAGTCTCCCTCTTTCATCACTATATTGGGCAGCATCTAAAGATTTGGGGAAGAGAAGAAATCACTTTAGATATATTTGGAATTTAACTTTTAAAACCAATAAGGATATTATGTAATGTGCTATTTATGAAAAACAAAAAATGTTTGAAAAGATCATTTAACACTAGAAGGACCAGGCACATCAGATGACACAAAAATTTGTTTGGTCCTTTGAGGTGTTCTTAAGTTCTGGTCCTTTAAGCATCACTAATTGGTGAAATAAGTCTGAGTCTTTTAGGATTATTTATACATTTTTTATTCTCCAGTATTAACTCTAGAAGGACCAGGTACATCAATTGACAAGGACATCAGTTGACAATATTTGATAAGTCTTTTCTCCTACCTATGGAAATGTACTTTAACTACAAATAATTATAAGCAGATATTATCATTCTCCTTTGAAATAAAAAATTCTATCCTACTATCTCTATCTTCTTTGCCTTGTGGGTAAAACACAATGTTGTTGTGCCAACTTGTAGGTTGATCCTTTGAAAAGGTACTCTAGTGTTAACAAGTTGTATGCCATTGGATAGATCACTTATATTCCTAGAACTTAGAAAACTCAATAGTTCAATACATATGTAGAATAAAGTAATTCATGGGTGTACAAAGAAACCTAAAACAAATATAAAAGCATTCTGGTAGTTTTGGCTTTCTTATACTACTCTAAGCATAAACATCATTTATAAATAGATATGTTTCTGTTTATAGCTATTAACTTCTTTTGCATCTACAGTAAACCAAATTGGAGAATTTATTTTTGTACGTCTTTTTTTGTTGGGGAAGCTTTCATTACATTCTTGTTATTAAAATAACTAGCCTACAGTCTAACTGAACTTACTTAAAGTATATTTGAGGATATGAAGCAGAAAATAACATAAAATAATCAAACAATTTAGCAGTGGCTTAAGTTCTGCAGACTTTTCCAATAGGTTGAAAAGGGAAAGACTCAGGAGGAAGTTAGTAACAGTATTCTTACTATGAAATAGTAACGCAAAATAATTTAGTGATTCTTAATAATTTAATAATAATTATCTTAATAATAATAAGTATTATTATTATGCTCCTTTACCTGCTAAGATTTCATCAGTCAGGGTGAACATTTCTAGCTTGCTTCTTTCGTTTTCTGAAGATTCTTCAAGGACTGTTACTTGAATTTTGCTAGTTCCCCAAACACGAACTGTAGATATTTGTAAAATGTTACCACTCACCTCTGAAAATAGACATTAGTAGACATACACTGGTGATCATTTTAAGAAATTTGCGTATTCAAATTAAAACATCTAATTACAAGCTACTCCACGATCAAATTTTTATTTCTGGATTTTCTGGGCGGGACCAATAGGATTTTATTTATAGAGTAATTCTACAATCCAAAGTAGACATTTTATTCATAAAATAGCATATTCTTTTATCAAGCCTCTAAGACTCTAGATTTATAGCATTTTTGGCATTTCGTATTTTGAAGACAGTGGCATTAAGGGCATGAAAGATATTTTCATATATATGACCTAAAATTATTTCTATTTCCACCATACCTGAAGCTTAATGTGATTTCAATGATTTATATAGGGAACAAATAAAGGATGTATGTGCAGCAAAACATGAGGTAAAGATCTTCATTAAAAGTAAAATATTAATGTAATAATATTCAAGGATGAATGAACACAATTTATCATTCGAAACCAAGAAGATATTGGCTGTTGTATGCAACTTGTCTCCAAACTTCTGTGTTTGCAAAACTCTTATTTCTAAATACAATGTGAAAGATTTTGTAAACTTCACCATCACAGTCGTTACACTCATAGTTCATTCATTCTCAAAACTTTGACCCTTTGGAAGAAAGAGACTAAAAATATCTAAATTAATAAATGTGACCTCTGTATGTATATTACCTGTAAATCCAATAATCCTGAATGTTTCTGAGGCTTTGGAACTTAATAAGAAGATATGTCTATCAGACGTTCCAATTATCAAAAACATACCATGCTGGTCATAACTAGAAAAAAACATAAATATAATTATATTGTAGGTTTTTTCTTATTATAAGAGAATATGTGAAAGGGACTTTAGAGGTGATCTAGTCCAACCCTTCCTCATTTTACAGATGAGGAGACTGAGGCCCAGAGAGATTAAATGATTTGCCCAAAGTGACAGAGGTCATAAGTAGCAGACCTGGAATCTAAACTAAGGTCTTCTGACTCCTAATTCAGTACTTGACACTGTGTCACATCATATTTCTTAGAGCTCTGATTGTTAAGAAGTTCTTCCTTATTCTTAAATGGATCTGTCATCTTATTAATGTATATGTTCCTACAATCATACACACGACGATGCCTTCGAGCTCAACTAGCTTGTCCAATTCTTTGCCCATGTCTTTCCATAACTCCACCACTGGGAAACCACCTGGTATTTCAGGAGATGTTTGCATTTTCTCTTGATATCAAAGGATCAGTGGAGTTCACAGGTTGTTCATCAATTATTGTTTCCTCTCATCACATGGGCAGACTATTTCTTTTTCAATCATACATTTCTCTGGTGATGTTATTTACTTCTTCTTCTAAGTAGTTCCTTATTTATTATGTATCATAGCCTATTCACACTTTCCTGTGCTTAGCACAGAGCCTGGCACATAGTAAGTGCCTAATAAATATTAGTTTATTGACTGATTGATCACATGACTCTCCATTACTTCAGAGATTGTAGTGTTCCATAACCTGAAGAAATACTGGAAGAAAATCGGTATTAAAATTATCACTGGAGGAAAATTGGTATTAAAAAGATGGGCCTTTATTTCAGGGAAAAGTTTAGGGGTGATTAAAGGAGTTTAAACTTTTTTTAGAGTCAAACGACCCACTTTTCTTTCCTTGTGTAATTCTGGGACCAATTGCCCATTTGTAGCATCTATCTGTGATGTATATGCGTGTGTGTGCACACACACATATATGTATACATATATGTATACATACATACATACATGCATGCATGCATGTATGTATATAGTATTTTTTGCTAAGCACTGTGTTCAACTCTGGTGATAAAAATAGAAAACTAAGACAGTCCTTGAAGGGGCCCACATTCTAATGGAGGAGGCAACACTATGGGACATTATGGAAGATTTCAGCTGTAAGTCAGATGGAAAGGTTCCATGATCCTTAGGGTGCAGTGCAAAAACAGGTCATACCTCTTCTTTAACATTATTTCCATTGCCAAAGTCTGTCAATTTTACCTTTGCAACATCTCTCATATATGCTTCCTAAAGGGTAGGAGGAGGTGATGTGGTCAGACCTGCACTTTAGGAAAATCACTAGTGGCTGAATGAAGGATGGATTGGAGTGGGGAGAGACACGAAGCAGGCTGACCCAAGAGCAGGCTAATTCAATAGTCAAGGTGAGAGGTGATGAGGACCTGATCCAGAATGGTGGCAGTAACAGAGGAGAGAAGGAAATATATTTGAGAGATGTCGTGAAGGTGAAATTGACAGACATTGTCAACAGAGTGAATGGTAGAGGTGGGGGCAGGATAAGAGATAGTGAAGAGTAGAGGATGATGCCTAGGTTGCAAGCCTGAGGAACTAGGACGATGGTGTTGGGCTTAACAGTGATAGGGAAGTTAGGAGGTGAGGAGGGTTTAGGGGGAAAGATAGTAAGTTCCATTTTGGACATGTTGAATTTAAGATGTCTACTGGACATCCAGTTGGAGATGTCTGAAAGTCAGGTGGAGATGAGAGATTGGAGGTTGGCAGAGAGGTTAGGGCAGGATGGGTAAATCTGAAATTCATCCACATAGAGACAGTAATTAAATCCATGGTAGCTGATGAGATCACCAAAAGAGATAGTACAGAAGAGTGTGATCTGGATGAGGATCAAGAAAAGGAAGCTGAAAAGAAAAGGCTAGAACAAGGAGGAGAACGTTGAGAGAATATTATCCCAAAAACCTACAGGAAAGAGTATTGAGGAGAAGAGGATACTCTGCAGTGTCAAAGGCTACAGAGAGGTCAAAGAGAATGAAGAGTATGAAAAGGTCATTGGATTTGGTAACCACTGGAAACTTTGGAGAGAGCACTTTTGATGGAATGATGAGGTTGGAAGCCATATTGTAAGAGGTTAAGAAGACATTGAGAGAAAGTGGAGTCAACTACTGTAGATTGCCTTTTCAAGGAGTTTAGCTACAAAGGGCAGAAGAGATATACTATGATAGTTAGCAGGGATGGAAGGATCATGTGAGGGTTTTTTGAGGATGGGGGAGACGTGGGCATGTTTGTGGGCAGTAAGAAAGGAACCAGTAGACAGAGAGAGATTGAAAATATATGAAAGAGTAGAGATGACAAAGGGGCAATATATTGGAGAAGATGAGGTAGAATGGGATGACTTGTGCAGGTAGAGGTAGGGAGTAATATCACCTCTTCATGTGAGATGGGGCAAGGGAGAAGATAGTGGCAGAAGGCATATGAGTGATATGAGATGCAGAAGAAGAGAAGAGGAAAATCATGGCAAATGGCCTCAGTTTTTCTGTAAAATATGAGGCAAGGTTCACAGCTGAAAGGGTAGTGGCAGGAGAAGCCATGAGAGGTTTGAGGAGGAACGAAAAGGTTTGGGTTACTGTAGATAGTGCAGTCGTGAGTTGATAAGGTAGGCACCATAGGATTGCCTAGCAGCAAACAATTAGGGCCCAGTTGGGGTTGTGCAACATAAATTTGTAGTGGTCCCCATCAGAATGGTTGTGTGGTTTTCTCCACCTTTGTTTCCACATGTGTAGGAGAGAAGATGGAGGATAGTGGAAGTGATCCAAGACAGAGGCTTTCCAGAATACATTGGTGAAATGATAAGGCGGCAAGAGACTTAAAAGAAGAGTTTTCTAATGTATATAGAGAACTGAGTCAAATTTATCAGAATACAAGTCATTCCCCAATTGATAAATGGTCAAAGGATAGGAACAGGCAATTTTCAGATGAAGAAATTAAAGCTATCTATAGTCATACGAAAAAATGCTCTCTAAATCATTGTTGATTAGAGTAATGTAAAAACAATTTTAAGGTACCACCTCACACCTATCAGATTGGCTAATATGACAAAGTAGGAACATGATAAATGTTGGAGAAGATGTAAGAAAATTAGAACACTAATGCATTGTTGGTGGAATTGGGAACTGATCCAGCCATTCTGGAGAGGAATTTGGAACTATACCTAAAGTGCAACAGCACTGTGCATACCTTTTGATCTAGCAATACCATTACTAGGTCTGTATCCCAACACAATCAAAAAAAAAGGGAAGAGGACCGACATGTACAAAAAATATTTATAGCAGCTCTTTTTGTGGTGGCAAAGAATTGGAAATTAAGGGGATGCCCATCAACTGGGGAATGGCTGAACAAATTGTGGAATATGAATGTAATGGAATACTATTGTTCCATAAGAAATGATGAGCAGGAAGACTTCAGGAAACCTGGAAAGACTTGTATGAATTGATGCTGAGTAAAGTGAGCAGAACCATGAGAACATTGTACATGGTAACAGCAACATTGTACAATGACCAACTTTGATAGTTAGCTTTTCTCAGCAATACAATGATCTAAGACTATTCCAAAAGATTCATGATGGAAAATGCTTTCCACAACCAGAGAAAGAACTATGGAGTCTGAATGCAAATTGAAGCATACTATTTTCATTTGTTTTTTCTTTCTCATGGTTTTCCCCTTTTGTTTTGATTTTTCTTTTATAATATGACTAATGTGAAAATATGTTTTAATATGATGGTACATATATAGCCTATATCAGATTGCATGCCATCTTGGGGATGGGGGAAGGGAGAGAGGGAGAAAAAAATTTGGAACTCAAATTCTTATAAAAGTGAATGTTTAGAACTGAAAAAAATGTAAAGGGGAAAAAATGAGAAGAGGATAGAGTAGAGTTGAACTGGTTCACCTAAAGATCAAGATGGGAAAACGAGAGAGTGGCAAGTGCAGGTGAGATAGCCTGGGAAAGAACTGAGGGGTTGAGGGACTCCTCATGGTGTGGGTAAAGAGTTTGGCAAGGGTAGGCAGAGGGAGTGGTGGAAAGACGATAGATTATGGTCAGATAAGGGGATTTCAGGCTTCTTGAACATACAAGTGGTGCATTTGTAGGCATTGGCAAGATCAAGTGCATGACAACCTTTGTGTATGACTGAGATGTCATAGAGTAGATCATAGGAATTGAATAGTTTGAGAAAATAAGTGGTTAGAAAGTTTGAGACACCTTCTGTATTAGGTACATAGGAGAGATCTTGTTAGAAGAGAGCCTTTAAGGAGAGTGTTTTGCTCTACTGAAATAATTTTTTAAAATCAATAAATATTAAACATAGTGGAATCTCTGATTATCTATATCTTATAGCCAATTTTGTGATGGTATAGTTGTGTTTCACTGTGGAATATCACATGCAAAAGCCTTCACATTCTGTTCTAAAGAACCTCATCAAGGAAGACCTCATTGCTTATATAAGTTATCCTCAGGAAAATTTTACTTAGCTAATGTTTATGTGGCACTTGAAAATTTGCTTCACATATATTATCTCATTTAATCATTACAACAATCCTTTAAAGGAGGTGCTATAATTATCCACATTTTATAGATGAGGGAACTGATGTTGAGAAGTTAAGTGACTTGCTCAGGGTCATGAAGCTAGAGTGTCTGTGGCCGACTTTGAACTCAGATATTTCTGATTCTTAAGTCTAGCACTCTAACTACTATACCACTGGACTGGTAAACTAGACATGTAGGTTGATAGTTGTTCCTCTTGCTCACTTTTTTGGCAATGGATTTTTTCCAACCCTTTTGGTATTTTCACTTCTTTCATATACCTTATTAACTGCCTCTAGCATAGATCTCTTCGCTAGACAATTAGTTTATTTCAACTACTTTTCCTTTTTCTGTTCTCTTTAGCTCTATTCTATATCCTCTATAATTCCATCTGAGATTTGATGATGAAGAGTTAGTTACAAAATCTTGGTAGATTTTTTCCATTTTTTCTTCTGTTTTCTTATTTTAATTCTTACATGCCCATGAGATAAGTTTCTTTACACTGGTTTTACATTTACATTTCACTACTTCTCTCTGTCTTATGAGATAATATCCTCCCCATGACAAGTAAGTCAATATTTGTGTAGGTTGTTTTAGTTTCTTTAGGTATCCTCATTATGGTAATCGGTTTCTATTAGTTAAATTTTGTTATGACATTCTTGTAAATTGGTCCCTATGTCATTTGTTTGATCCCTATCCCATTTTCCTCATCAACATTTAAATAGGTTAGGATGCAGTTGTTTAGTTATACATGAGTTCTTTTCTCAAATAAAAGAATTCATCATGTATAGGTATGAAACTTTCATGGAGACTAAAATCATTTGGCTTCTCTTTTTCCTACTCTATGTTTTCCAGCATATGATATGCCATCCTCATTTCTTATCATCTTTTCATTGAAGTCACTGAGTATCAAAGTATATATATATTAATTTCATTTGGAGGATCTTACTAAGTTTGTGGGATTTTCTCTACCCCTTCATTCTCTATAGCAAATGTTGATGCATAAACGACAATGATTTTCATAGGAGGCTTTTTGTAAATACTTATCATGAATCCTGCAATGTAAGGAAATCTAATAATCTAGGAAATGATGTTTGTTGATTTTGTTTACACTGTAAAACCAATTCCACCACCTCCTTCATTTGTCTCTCCATTGAGAACTTGTGAGCCAATCTTCCATCTGAATACAGTTTCTCCTTCTTTGTTCCGGTTTGTTTACCACAAGAGTGTCGAGAATGATATAATTCAGTCATTCCAATCATTAGTAAAGAGCTAAGCTACCTAAATTCATAGGCTGTCTTAAAAAATTGTAGACTGTGTGATCCCCTTTTTGACATACTTCCAACTGTCATTGTAGAAAAGAAAAGAATCTCTACAGGCTTGAGGGCCATTTTTGTGTTTTTTTCATTGTGTAGATTACTACAGCCAAAGAATCAATTTCTGGATGACCAGACAACCTAATTTTGCAATCAGCTAGGTTGATCCTCAGAAAATAGATTAGTCTTTTTCTGGTGCCATTACTTAAACAGCCATCATGAACTTGCCAAAGTGTGTGCTCCATCGGGATAGCCTTCAAAAGGCCAGGATTACTTTCTTGCCATAAAGAGGCATTGGAGTAGGTAGGGCTTTGTAGAGTCTCCTGAAATCTAACTTTCTATATTTTCTACCCACTGGTGGTAGTTCTATGCCCTTTGAGGCCACAAAGAACACATCTAATCCAGCTTCCATAGGAGCTGAAATCAAAATGGACTTTTACAAATAATTCTGAATAAATACAGTAAGTCTAAGAGAATAATACATTTTCAGTATCAGCCTCTCTTTTAGATGGTGATTTTAAGTATTTTCTGTTAAGGAGGGATTTATATTTGTGAACATTCAAGGTGCTATTTCATAATGTTTTTGAGGTTATGGGAAAACTATCATGACGTGTCTATTTCTTTCACAATCATATTACTTTGTCTGAGAGGATAAAGTGTAATTAGTAAGTGGCTGGTTTCAAGAAACAGATTTCAGGGACTTGTTCTGCCTAAGCATGAAAGAGTCAGATAAAATACTGTGAACTGGCCTTTCTAGACTTCTAGATTAATTCAGATTTCCCTGTGGAAATAAACATCATGATGATAACAATAGTGACTATAATAATTTCCACGTATGCTTTAATAATAAGAACTCAAATCTATAAGCCACTTAAGGTTTGCAAAAATACATTCTTCATGATAGCCCTTTGGGGTAGGTAATTTGAAGACTATTACGCCCATTTTACAGATGAGGAAGCACTATGAAGCTCTGTGATTTTCCATTGGTCTCACAGCCAAGTAAGCACCTGAGATGAATAGAATCCAAATTTTTTGGAATTCAAGTCTAACCCTTTGTCATGCTGTATGACAATGAAGTTCAGAGAAGTCAAGTGAGTTTCCCTGGTCACACATCTGGTCATTGTCATAGCTGTAGACCTAGTCTCCTCACTCCAAAGTCCATGTTCTTTCCTCTACACCAGACACAGTTTTGTTAACGTTTTAAAGTCAAAGGGGTATTGGGAATGGTGAAAGAAAAGATGAGGCTGTTCCTTCTTTAGAGAAGAGGGGAGTCAATTCACATGGCAATCTTTTATAGATCAAGTTTGAGAAAGATGAAGGGATTCTCAGATTAAGTCAGAAGATTTTGCTTCAGAGGCTTAGAGAATAATGATGCTTATGAACTTGGCCCTATTTTACTCTAGTTTATTATTTCTGAATTTATAATTCTCTTTCCCCCTGCTGAATCCCAGAGTGACCAGGATGTAATAAAAGAATGAGGTATGATGTTGGGAGAAATAGACATCCTTGATGGCAACTTTTCAGAAAGGGGATTCCATATCCCTACTCTTGACTTCAGAAATAAAAGCTCACTTCAGCCAGAGATCAGGTCAGAGATTTCATCCAACAAAGGAGGAGCCTTGCTACAAGCTAATGGCTGCATCCTTTATAGTGACCAAGATTGATTATGCATAAATGTCATGGACACTTTACAAATTATGTCCAAGAATATGATAAACTTACCAATCCCTTAAAACAGGGATATACCTCTTCTTTGCCCAGTCAAGGTATTGTTATGCACCCTAGATTCTGGGAAAGAAGACATAACAGTTCAGAGGAAGGATATGGATTATCCCAAGGACTCAAATTCTATACAGGTGATTAGTTCAGGAGGTGCTTCTTCAAGTATTTGAAGGGCAGTCATGTGGAGGAGAGATTAGACTTTTGTTTGGACCTGGAGAGAGAACTAGGAGCAATGGGAAGAAGTTACAAAGAAGCAGATTTAAACTTGATGTTGGGAAAAATTTCTTAACAATTAGGGCTGACCAAAGGGAGAATGGGTTACTTCAAAAATGGTGGATTCCCCTTTGAAGATTTTTCATACTTGTCAACCACTTGTCAATATGTTCTAGTGGGGATCCCTTTTGAGGATGGGTTGAACTAGGTCCTTTCCTACTTTCTAATTTTTTTATTTCAATCTTATGATTTCAGTCACAGAAAATGACATGAATGAAACACACTATGTCAACATAGTTTGTTTGAAATAAAAATCCGTCATGTAGGGTTTATATAAACAATTTCCAAAAGGAGCTGTATTATTCCATCATGGTACCCTACAACTAATCCCTGATGATATCACAAAATAAAATATTTTATAATATTTTGAAATCTCTCAAAATTTAAAATTATAAAAGCAAAAAATAGAATGTCAATAAACAAAAAGTTATTCATTTCCACATTAAACGAGGATAAAATAATTATCTGATAATTTAGCAAATAATTAAAGAAGTCAAAAGCCTATTGTCTTTATGTTAGGACCTCAGAACTATTGATTCATGGTTAACATGAATCAGCTAACATATCATACAAGGTATCACAAATAGCGCCTTTTCCAGGTTTTACTTACTGCACATGCTTTATAGAAGATCTGGTCAGAAGGATTTTGTGGACAAGTCGAGGGGATTTGATATTAGAAATGTCAAGGAACAGCAAATATCCTGCAGTGGTCCCCACAGCCACTGTAAGTGAGGAGGAGCAGCAAGCCATATCACCTACCTAGTCAAAACAAATGCCCAAATTTTTAGCTTTAGCATAAAAGACTCACATCAAAACTCCCTCAAGGATTTGCAAGGTAGCACCAGGTTCTAATATAAATTATAAATACATATGTAATACAGGATAGGGACTGGGGTTGGATCTATGATTTTATTGGTATAAATGAACTCTCAAATGAAAAGACTCCCTCTACCAATGTACCTTCACCATTTCAAGAGAGTTTCTTGGAGCACTGAGAGGTTAAGTAGCTTGCCCAAGGTCATACAGCCAGGAAGTGTCAGAGGCCTTTTTGACTCCAATACTGGCTCTCTATACACTACAACATACTGCCTCTCATATGTAAAATAGGAAGATCACATAAAATCATGTATATTAAAGCACTTGGCAAATCTTATGCATGATATAAATATCAGTCATTATTACTGCTACTAGTATTCTTATTGATAGGTGAAGCTAATTGAATTCCTAAGGATACATAGAAACATTTAACCTTTAATGGAAATGTAACCTTGTCAAGAAAATGTATCCATGAATATATTAAGAGTTTATGAGCTACTTACTTTTAGCTATAAAATCATTATTAAAGTTAGATTAATCATACTATGAATAATAATGATGCAAAATTAAGTATTTAAAATCAATTATTCAATTTGATCTATTCAGAATTCTTGATTGTTGCGAGGGACTATCACAGAGGGAAAGAAAGGATCAGCAATCACAACTGAAGTATTGCTTAACACAAATTATCATCTTACTAATAGCCCTAGTTCTCCACTTAATTCTTCTAGGGAACAGACAGTATCACACACTTGTGACAGACAGTATCACACCTAGCTTCTAGGGACAATTTGATACCCTTTGCTCCCTTTAAATGGTTGCAGATCCCTTTTTGCTCTAGATCAGTCAAAGCAGAGATGAAATGAGGAATAGTAACAGGACTCCAAAAGTTATACCATAGTTAATTTAGGATAAGGGCTGTATGTTTATTGCCCTTTGTAATTGCTTTTGTTTTATTTACACCCCCCCCAAGTTATATAATTTTTGTCTTTTGAAAAAAAAACTACACATCTCAGTTGAACTAAGAAAAAACTAGACTAATCTTCACCTAGACCAAGGCAACTAAGTAGACCAAGGCAACTAAGAAGATCAGATGACTGTCTTAGAAATTATATATAGTGGAAAAAACGCTGGGAAAAACATGGGTTCAGTTGTGATACCTTATCCCTTCCTACCTGGATTATTTTCCTCCTAGATCTGTCTTAGAAAACATTACAGGGTTTAACTCTGTAGATAAGTCATTCACATACTGGATTTTGACAGTTGTAGGGAAAGTATGGATTTACTTGGATCAGAGGAAGATTTAGTATAATTATTATAGACCAATGGAATCACGCATAATAGTCACTGCAAGTAGAGAAAGTGACTTAAGCAAGATTTCTAGAATCAGTTTAATTACTTTTCATTCATACCTTGTGATTATTATTGTCTTGAATAAGGAACTTCAGAGTTCATCTAGTCTAGTTTCCTCAGTTCATATATGAGGAAACTGAGGACCAGAAAAAAGAATTCACTTGACCAAGTTAATATAGCAGCAAAGCCATAGCTGGAACCAAGGATTAGTTCATGTGGAAATGAAAAGGTAGGCTGCTATAGCTTTCAAAAGGAAAATTCCTGCTTCTTATATATACGTACCTCTGTATTAAGGCATAATCTACTGACAGGATATCCATCTTCTATCAACCAAACATAAAATTCTCCTAAAATGGTTATTGACTGTAAGAGACATGCAATAATAAAAACTACAGTTATCAATGTAGAAATGCTTTCTATGAAAGATTAATTTTTTCTGTATTTTGTGAAGGTAGGTCAGCCTCTACTGGTTTACCCTGAGATGTAACCATAAGTCCCATTTATACAAAAAAAAACTTTGGTCAGGGTGAAAATTTCAACATCAACATTTTAAATTTAAAGATGCATTGAATATTACCTTTAATATGGCTTAACTATTAATTAAACACTAAATAAAGATGATCTGTGTTGCTTTTAATATGAAAATTGACTAATAAAATTGACTAGAGGTAATTCTACCTGATGTATTTGCATGGGACTCTAGAAAATTCACCATAGTTATCCTTGTGTTTGTGTCCTTTTATAGAATTAGTGCTTAAAACACATGAAATTTCATGGGATTTGTGTTCTGATACCTCTTCTGAATGGGTATGAAGAAAAGAATCTGAGAAGTGACTATTTGGCTAATGTGGTGAAAAGGAGGATCAATTATGTATCACCTTGTCATTAAGACCTTGAATATAATTTTATTGGTTTGGGAATTCTCGAGAATGGACCAGGTTTTTCCTTCTGAAATGAAATTAATTTGAAATTCAAGATGCTTTCTGTTGTTATATAGTATTTAGAGCTGGAAGAGACCTTAGAATTTATGTAGTCAACCCCTGTCTTCCATCACCTCATTTATAGAGATGAGAAAACTGAGGCAAAGAAAATAAAGTGATTTGCTGAAGGTCATACAGGCAGCAAATAGTTGAACATAGATTTGATTTCAGGCCAATGCTTGTTCTACTACACCAACATTTCTTTTTTTCCCCTATTATTATTTTATCCCCTATTATTATTTATTTTTAACATTTTTTTCCAAATTCTCCAAATTCCAAGTTCCAAATTCTCTTCTTCACCTCCACCCCCTAGAAAGGCAAGCAGTATATGAGTTACACATGTGAAATCATGGAAAATATATTTCCACATTAGTCAAATTGAAAAAAAAAGAAGAAAATTATACTTCAATTTGTATTCACAGTTCATCAGTTCTCTCTCTGTAGGAAGAGAGCATTTTTTCATCATAAGTCCTTTGGAATTATCTTGGATCATTAGAGTAGAATAGTCAAGTAGCGAAGTCTTTCACAGTTGATCATTATTACAACATTGCTGTTACTGTGCACAATGATCTCCCAGTTCTTCTCACTTCCCTTTGTATTAGTTCATACAGGTCTTCTCAAGTTTTTCTGAAATCACTTCCCTAGTCATTTCTTATATAGCATGATAGCATTCCTTTATATCATATGCTACAACTTGTTCAGCCATTCCCCAATTAATGAGCATTCCCTAAATTTCCAATTCTTTGCCAACATAACAAGAAATACTATAAATATTTTTGTACATATAGGTCCTTTTCCATTTTTCTTTGATCTCTTTTGGGTACAGACCTAGTAGTGGTATTGCTGGGTCAAAGAGTATACAGTTTCATAGTTCTTTGGACCTAGTTCCAAATTGTTCTCCAGAATGTTTGGACCAGTTCACTACTCTACCAAGCAGTTTATTAATGTACCTATTTCCTCCAGCATTTGTCATTTCTGATAGGTGTGAGATAGTACCTCAAAGTTGTTTTAATTTGCATTTCTCTCATCAATAGTGACATAGAGCATATATAATCATAGATAACTTTGATTTCTTCTTATGAAAAATGCTTATTATATCCTTTGACAATTTGTCAATGGGAGAGTGGCTCTTATGTTTAAAAATTTGGCTCAATTTTCTATTTGAGAAATGAGGACTTGATAGATGGTGGCTGGAAAGTAGGGACTTGCTTAAGCTCCAAACATCTGTAAAAATGGCTCTGAACAAATTCTAGAGCTGCAGAACCCACAAAATAGTAGAGGGAAGCAGGTCTCCAGCCCAGGACAGCCTGGGTGGTCACTGGGAAGGGTCTATCGCACAGTGCTGGGAGCAGAGCACAGCCCAGCATGGGCCACGCCAGCACAGACCAGACTGGGAGTCAGTTGGAATGGGCCTTAGGGCCATGAATCATTGCGCTGTGGCAGTTACCAGACTTCTCAACCCACAAATGCCAAAGACCATGGAGCAGGTTAGTGGGAAAACTGCTCGATCTGGTTAGAAAGCGGGTCTGGCCCCAGCCCTGGGGGTGGCAGAGGTGGTGTGGCGGTGGAGCTCCAGCATCAGCTGCTTCTGGAGTCCCTGGCTCACACAGAGGGAGGAATCAAGCAGCAGACCAGAGCAGGAGTGCAGGGCTTGCTTTGCCCTGCTTGGATCTGGGTCGTAATCCTGGTTGGTGGTTATTGGGGGAGGAGGAGCACTGCTGTGGCAGAGCTTGCAGTGACAGTGGAGTAGAAGTAGCTCTGAAAACAGCAGAATAGCCCCTAAAGCTTGGGACGAAGCACTCTCTACAAGTAGTCATACCCTGACAACAAGCTCAAAGGTCAAGTATTGGCTGGGAATATGGCCAGGCAGTGAAAAAGGACACAGACTCAGACTCAGACTCTAGAATGTTCTTTCGGTGACAAAGATCAAAACATACAGCCAGAAGTCAACAAAGTCAAAAATTCTACATCAAAAGCCTTCAAGAAAAATATGAATTGGTCTCGGGCCATGGAAGAGCTCAAAAGGATTTGGAAAAGCAAGTAAGAGAAGTAGAGAAAAAATTGGGAGGAGAAATGAGAGTGATGTGAGAAAACCATGAAAAACAAATCAATGACTTGCTAAAGGAGACCCCAAAAATACTGAAGAAAATAACACCTTAAAAAATAGACTAACCCAAATGGCAAAAGAGCTCCAAAAAGCCAGGGAGGAGAAGAATGCCTTAAAAGGCAGAATTAGCCAAATGGAAAAGGAGGTCCAAAAGACCACTGAAGAAAATACCACCTTAAAAATTAGATTGGAGCAAGTAGAAGCTGGTGACTTTATAAGAAATCAAGATATTATAAAACAGAACCAAAGGAATGAAAAATGGAAGACAATGTGAAATATCTCATTGGAAAAGCCACTGACCTGGAGAATAGATCCAGGAGGGGTAATTTTAAAATTATTGGACTACCTGAAAGCCATGATCAAAAAAGAGCCTAGACATCATCTTTCAAGAAATTATCAAGGAAAACTGCCCTCATATTCTAGAGCTAGAATAGAAATTGAAAGAATCCACTGATCGCCTCTTGAAAAAGATCCCAAAAAGAAAACTCCTAGGAATATTGTCGCCAAATTCCAGGTCAAAGAGAAAATACTGCAAAGCAGCCAGAAAGAAACAATTTGAGTATTGCAGAAACACAATCAGAATAACACAAGATCTAGCAGTTCCTACATTAAGGGATTGAAGGGCTTGGAATATGATATTCTAGAGGTCAAAGGAGCTAGGATTAAAACCAAGAATCACCTACCCAGCAAAACTGAGTATCATGCTACAAGGGAAAATATGGATTTTTGATAAAATAGAGGACTTTCAAGCTTTCTCAGTGAAAAGACCAGAACTGAATAGAAAATTTGAATTTCAAACAAAGAATCAAGAGAAGCATGAAAAGGCAAACAAGAAAGAGAAGTCATAAGGGACTTACTAAAGCTGAACTGTTTTGTTTACATTCCTACATGGAAAGATGGTGTGTGTAATTCATGAGACCTTTCTCAGTATTAGGGTAGTTGAAGGGAATATACATATATACATATATATATGTATGTGTATATATATATATATACATATATATATATATATACACACACACAGACAGAAGGCACAGGGTGAGTTGAATATGAAGGGATGCTACCTAAAAAAATAAAATTAAGGGATGAGAGAGGAATATATTGAGAGAAGGAGAAAGGGAGAGATAGAATGGGGTAAATTATCACAGATAAAAGTGGTAAGAAAAAGAAGTTCTGTTGGAAGGGAAGAGGAGGCAGGTGAGGGGGAATGAGTGAATCTTGCTCTCATTGGATTTGACTTGAGATGGGAATACCATACACATTCAATCAAGCATCTTACCCCACAGGAAAGTAAGGGGAAGGGGACAAGAAGGGGGGATGATAGAAGGGAGGGCAGATAGGGGGAGGAGGTAATCAAAAGTGAACACTTTTGAAAAGGGACAGGGTCAAGGGAGAAAATTGAATAAAGGGGGACAGGATAGGATGGAGGGAAATATAGTTAGTTTTTCACAATATGAGTATTGTGGAAGGGTTTTACATAATGATACATGTGTGGCCGATGTTGAATTACTTGCCTTCTTGGGGAGGGTGGGTGGGAAGGGAAGAGGGGAGAGAATTTGGAACTCAAAGTTTTAAAAGAAGATGCTCAAAAAAAGTTGTTTTTGCATGCAACTGAGAAATAAGATATATAGGGAATGGGGCATAGAAATCTATCCTGCCCTACAAGAAATAAAGGGGAAAGGGGATGGGGAGGGGAGTGGGGTGACAGAAGGGAGGGCTGACTGGGGAATGGGGCAAGCAGAATATATGCCATCTTGGAACGGGGGGTGAGGGTAGAAATGGGGAGAAAATTTATAATTCAAAATCTTGTGGAAATCAATGTTGAAAACTAAAATATTAAATAATAAAATAATTAAGAGAAAAAAAAGAAATGAGGACTTTATGAGAGAAACTTGCTATAAAAATTTTTGATATGATTTGATTGTCCATGGTACTGTTTAGCAAAATATAGTTTCCCTGATTATTTCTTTTAATTAGGTCTTCTGTTTTTGCTTTTGCTTTGTTTGAGATCATGATTGCTACCACTTCCTTTTTTACTTCAGCTGAAGCATATTAGATTCTCCTCCAGCCCTTTATTTTAACTGTGTGTCTCTTTCTGTTTCAAGTGTGTCCCTTGTATACAACATACTGGTGGATTCTGATTTCTAATCCACTCTGCTGTCCACTTCTGTTTTATGGGTCTCATTCAAATTCATAATTATTATCACTAAATGTGTATTTCCTTCCATTCTATTTTGCTTCTTCTCTCTCTTATTCACTTTTCATAATTTTATTGTTATCACTCTCATTTCTTTCCCCAATTTTTCCTCTATTACTCATTTCTTTCTTTAAGTCTTCCAGTAATTTTTGTTCATGTCGATTTATAATTTTTTCTTTCAGGCTTTGGTTGTAACTGTTTCTATGTCATCTCTTGAGTTTGTCTCCTCTTCTTCCGTGCTACCACAGTAGCTTTTTATGGTGAAGTTCTTTTTGTTTGTTTGTTTGCTAATTTTTATCAGCCTATTTCTTGACTTTGAATGCTAGTTGAAATTGGACTCTGCTCGCCTAAGGGGTGAGGAGGCACTGTCCCAAGCTTTAGGCTTTTTTGTACTACTGTTTTCAGAGCTAGTTGTAAGAGTCTGCAAGTTTTTGGTGTTTCCAAGGTAGTATGATGGGAAAGGTGTGGGGAATGCTGTCTCGGCACTCTGTTGTTTACCCAGCAAGGGCCCCTGGTTCCCTGAAGCCACAAGCTCTAGCACTGCTCTTGACCCTGGAACTGTGACTAGATGTCCTATTCCCCTGCCACTGCAAGCTCTAGCACTCTTCTTGGCCCTGGAACTGTGATCAGGGCCACTGCTCCCTTGTGACTGGCCACAAGTGCTCCTTTCCATCCTGGAACTGTGACCCAGAACTGCATATAGGCAGTAGAGTTGCCAATCAGCACCAGCTGAACCCAGTGCCAGCACTGGGTCCTCTGTAATCTCTTTCTATCCAGTTGTCCTACCCCCTTACCTTCTCTGGGCTGAGAGTTCCCAAAGCTTCTACTGCTGCTATAGCCACTGTTGCCTCCACTTGTGCGCATTCCATACAGGCTTCCACCCTGGTGTCACAGATCCCAGAAAAACATGTCTCATCTTCAACTCTTGTTGGCTCTGCCACTCCAAAATTTGATGCATTATTTTAAAATTGTTTGGAGGGGAATGTTGAGAGAGTTCATCTGGGTTGTTGCCTCATAATTTCTTTATGAACTTGTTGGTAGACCATTTGAATAACAAGGTAAGTTTCTTGAGTTGACCACAACTTTAACATCAGAGCCAATGAAGGGAATAATCCATTGCCTAAAATACATCTGGGACAACTAGGTGGCATAGTGAATAGAGTCCTAGACCTAGAGTTAGGAAAACTCAACCTCATGAGTTCAAATCTGGCCTCAGACATTTACTAGCTATGTAAATGTCTGTGAAAGTCACTTAAGCCTGTTTGCCTCAGTTTCTAATGTATAAAATTAGCTGGCAAAGGAAATGGCAAGCCACTCTAGTATCTCTGCCAAGAAAACTCCAAGTGGGGTTAAAGAGTCAGACACAACTGAAAAATGACTTAGCAGCAACAAACTCCATCTCGAGTCTATTGGTTTGAATAGAATGAAACAAATATGTCAGAGGTTTTCACTTTCTCATGTGATATGTTTTAATAATTTCACTTCTATTTTAAAAAATCTGATATAAATGTCTCAGATAAGGGATAAAGTTGATTTGTTTGCTGAATATTTAACTCTTACAAGTAATGTATTTAAATGACCATTTGGGAAGATAGTATAGGGTTGGTCTACAAGGAAAAAGCCAATAACATTTTCTTTTTCCCTTTTCAGGTGTCTGAAACAACATTACAATCTTTACATTGTAATGATATTGTTCCCTTTGGAGGCTTGTTGCTACAGATTATAAAACTATTTGGATTTAGCTTGACTACCACAATCTTCAGGCTCTTACTCCTTCCCTCCGGCTTGCACCTTTTTGCACAGTGATTTTAACACATTTATCAATGCAATGAGATCGTATTAAAAAATTGAAGATTTAAAAAATGGAAGCTAAATAACTAAATCTTAAAGATTGAGTGCATCAAAGTACAAGTCACAAAAATGATAATTTCATAAAACATAATGAAAACAATGAGGCAACATGAAACGGATGAATATTTGCAAAAATATAAATTGCCCAGATCAATAGAACAGAAAAATAGAGTACTTAAATTGCCCTATATTAGAAAAAGAAATTAAACAATCCATAAATGAATGTGCAAAGAAAAAACCCTAGGAACATGTGGATTTATAAGCAAATTCTCCAAAACATTTAAAAAAACAGTTAAAACTGAAAACATAGGAAAAGAAAGGGTCCTACAAAATTCCTTCTGTTACACAAATATGATCTCAATACCTAACCCAGAGCAACTCAAAACCAAGAAAGAAAGCTATAGACCAATTTCCCTAATGAATATTGATGCAAATATTTAAATAAAATATTAGGAAAAATACTCCAGCAACATATCACAAAGATAATATACTATGACCAGGCTGTATTTCTATCAGGAATGTAGACTTGTTCAATATTTAGAAAACTATGATTGTATTTAAACATGTTAACAAAAACAACAAAATCATACGCCTATATCAATAGAAGCCTAAAAACTTTTGTCCAGATAACAACATCCATTCTTGTTTTCATAAACAACAGCAACACTAGAAAGCTTAAGAATAAACAGAGCTTTTCTTGATATGATGAGTAGTATCTATCTAAAACCAAGAATCAAATTATCTGTAATGAGTATAAACAAGAAGCCTTTCCAATATGATTAAGGATAAGGCAATGATGTCCACGGATCTCACCACTGCTATTCAATATAGTACTAGAAATGTAAAGGCAATAAAATAAGAAAAAGATATTGAGTGAATAAGCATAACAAACAAGAAACAAAATTATCACTTTTTACATTTGATGGTCTACTTAGAAAACCCAAGAGAGTCAGCTAAAAAGCTAATTGAAACAATTAATGACTTTAGCAAAATTGCAGGATATAAAATAAACCTGCACGAATCATCATCATTTCTGTATATCATCAACAAAATTCAGCAGGAAGAGATAGAAAGAGAAATTACATTTAAATTAACTATAGATAGCACAAAATACTTGGCAGTCTACCTGCCAAGACACATATAAGAACTATATGAACACAATTACAAAACTATAATACATCTTTAAATACAAAACACAAATGAAGATAGATATAAATAATTGAAGAAATATTAACTGTTCATAAGTAGAGTGAGCCAATATAATAAAGTGGCAATACTACCTAAATACTACCTTGTTCTGTTTCATAACAGTCAAACTATCAAAGGATTACTTTATAGGACTAGGAAAAATAATAACAAAATTCATCTAGAGGAACAGCATGTCAAGAAAATCAAGGGATTAATTGGGGAGGGGTGGAAAGTAGAAAGAAAATACTAAACCGTACTACAAATATTAAACTATACTACAAAACCATAATCATCAAAACAATTTAATATTGGGTAATAAATAGAGGTTAATCAGTGGAACAGATTAGGTACAATATATAGTAAGAAACAAGCACAGTAACTTAGTGTTTGATAAATGGATCAAGAACTCACTACTTGACAAAAACTGCTGGGAAATCTGGAAAATAGTCTAGCAGAGGCTAAGTGTAAACCAACATGTCACAACATTTTCCAAGATAAGCTCCATATAGGTATGTTATTTAGACATAAAGGGCAATATCATAAGCAAATTAGAGATACATGGAAGAAATTACTTATCACATTTATGGATAGTGGAAGAGCTAAAGACCAAACAAAGGATAGAGAAGTTCATAGGAGGTAAAGTAGAAAATTTCTATTACATAAAGTTTAAAAGTTTGTGCACAAGCAAAAGAGCAAGTAAGCTCAGATTAGAAGAGGAAAGTGGGGGGAAAATCTTTGCAGCAAATTCCTCTGATGATCCTACAATCAGATGATCCCTGGTCCTACCAAGATCTCAATTCTAAAATACATGAAAACTGATTCAAATTTATAAGAATACAAGTCATTCCTTAATTGATAGTCAAGGGATGAATAGCCAGTTTTGAGGAGAAAGGAAGAAAATCCAAGCTATCCACAGCAACATGGGAAAATGCTCTAAATCACAATTAGATAATAAAATGCAAATTAAAACAACTCTGTGGTACCACCTCATACCCATTAGATTGGCACAGATGACAAAAAAGGAAAATTACAATGTTGGAGGCAACGTAGGAAAACAAGCATGTTAATGCACTGTTCACAGAACTGTGAACTGGTCTAGCCACTTCGAAAACACTTTGAAATAATACCAAAAAAAACTGTTAAACTAAGAATACTCTTTGACCCACAGATACCACTACATCTATTTATTTCCCAGAGAGACCAAAGAAAGAGGAAAAGGACCCACATATACAAAAATATTTATAGCATCTTTTTATATTATGTCAAAGAACTGAAAAATAAACAAGTGCCTATTGATTGGGTAAAGGATGAACAAGGGGATGATTTCAAGAAAAACTTGAGAAAACATGTATGAACTGTTACAAAGTGAAGTAAGCCAAACCAGGAGAACAATTTATACAATAACAATATTGTAAAAACAATCAGTTTGAAAAGCTTGGGAACTCTGATTAACACAATGAACAACCACAGTTCCAAAAGACTCATGAGGAAACATGCTACCTACTTCCAGATGGAGCATTGATGGATTCTTGAGTACAAACTGAGGATTATGGGCTTCTTTCCATTTCTTAAACATGGTCAATGCAGAAATTTGTTTTGCTTGACTATATATGTGTGTAACAGGTTTTGTTTTTCTTGGTTTTTTTTTAATGGGGTGGCAGGACAGTAAGGGAGAGAAAGAATTTGTACCTAAAATGTAGTGAAATCAATGCTTTTACCAGGATTTGGTACATATTTAAGTTGTATATAGTCAGGTATTCACAGTTCAGAAATATCAGAAAATTCTCACCATGCAATATTGGTTTCCAAGTGTGACAAAGTCAATTGCCTGTATAAGGCCACCAGATGCATCCAAGATTGTTTCAATTTTTGCCTTTTCATCAAAGGTATAGTAAAAAACAGATCCCTGTCAAACACAATTTAAAAATCATTTGAAAACAATCTGTTTGCTGCAAGTATAATATAACTTAGCTTTTTTTGAAACCTTGAAATAAACCTTTGAAGAAAATAGTGGTGAATTCATGAATTATTTTACAGATTACAAATTCAACTGCTAAAAGAATTAATTCATCTCTTAAAGAGTTATGCCTAAAACATACACAAAAGAAGTTATAATCATAGAGCCAAGCTTGGAGACTTCTGGTTTTCCAATGGATCAGTTGACCAAATTTAACCATGAATTTAATTTAGCTCAATTTAATTTCCTCTTTTCAAAAATAAAATGATAGCATTAACAGCAGTGATTAACATTTACATAACATTTTAAGTTTTGCACAGCTCTTTACATACATTATCTCATTTGATCTTTATAACAGTTCTACTCTGATGTTCATAGTGTAAAGGTTCATGAAGCTATGACAGTAGAATGCAAACTCTGATGCTACAGTGGATAGTGTGTTGGACTCAGAAGCAACCTCTGGCATTTACTTAGTTATATGATGATAAACAAGTCATGACTTCTCTAGGCTTCCAGTTCCCCAGTTGCAAAATAGATAATAATATCCATAATACCTCACAGAGTTGTTGTGAGGCTCAAAGGACATAATGTATGTAAAATTCTTTGCAAATAATAAATTGCTTAACAAATATTGGTTATAATTAATCCATTGTTAGAACACAGTAGTTACCGAAACCTCTTACCTAATGAGAATTTACCTCCCAGTCAATATATTTCTGTGCTCTGAAGCAATACAGAACAAGCCTAACTCCTCTCCTATATGATAGACCTTCAGACAACTGTAATATCTCTCTGTAGTTTCTTCTCAAAACTAAATAATGAAGTTCTTATAATCGTTCTTAATAAGGCAACTTAAAAAACCTCTGGTTGTCAGTATCATTCTTTAAGTATGGTATGTGAAACTGAATATAATACTCCAGATATGGTCTGAACAGTGATCCTCTAGACAGGGGATCTAATACTTCCATTAATGTAACCTAGAAACTGGAGGAAAGAATGGGAGATAAGATCGAGCAGCTTTGAGGTCTAGAATAAGGGGGAAAAGGCAGCCCATAACAGATGGCTTCTGTTTTCTTGTTAAAGTGAGAAGTGAGATCTTCTGCTGAGAGACAAAGGATAATGAAGGCTGCAAGAGGCCTTAGAAGATTTGGAACAACCAGTGTAGTCGAGGGTAGGGAACAAGAATTTAATAAACAGTGCCAGGTACTGTACTAATGATAGTTTTACACAATTATTTCATTTGATCCTCACAACAACTCTGAGGTAGGCAATATTATTTCACAGTTGGAGAAACTGACTCAAAAGTTTATTGACTTGCCAAAAGTCACAAACGGCAGAAGTGTCTATGGATGATTTGGACTTAGGTCTGACCTTACGCCCATTTGAAGAACTTTCCAGAAGATTTAAAGCAATAGTAATAGTAGATGGGGACAAAAAGATTGCACAAATGCCAGCTGTGTGTTAATCCTAGAACAGGGAAATGGCTCCTATGCTCTACTACAATTTATGCAATATATGCACTACCCATTGTCAGTGCTGCAACGAATTGATTAGGAGTAAATAAAAGGATTATTGTACAACCATGAGGGCCTTGTCAAGATTAAATAACATAAATTTGTAGTGGATCCAACCAGCATGGTTATGACCTTCCTCCAGAAGCATTCAGCAGCACAAGTAGGTACAGAGAAGGCGAATTGATAGGGGGGATGAGTGAGGGTTGGGGTTTGACAAGGCATAAATGATAAGACAGGAACACATGGGATTCAAGGCAAGGGCACTATATAGTTGAATCAATTAACTATGGGGTCAAGATTGCAAAGGGAGGAAAATGAGGCCCAAACAGAAGTGATGAACTAACCGAGAGAGAAAGGATTAGAATTCTTGGAAGTCAAAGTAAAAATGAAGAATAACTGTAGGAGTAAGGCAGAGGAAATATTGAAGGATGGAAGTTTGTAGTCAAAAAGAAAGATATCAGAGTTATGAGTCATAGAGAGAAAACAATGGCCACCTTTGTGGAACCTGGGCAAGGCACTTCACACTTCTCAGCCTCAGCTGAATGGGATGGATGGTATGGTAGGAGCAATATCCTAATCCCTCCCCCTACAAGGCTAGTTCTTCCTTACAAGGTACTTAGACTTTCTTTGAGACTTGTGTGACTTGGAGAACTAAGGGCTCAGACTGTTGTTCCTCAGTGCTTGAGTATGAAGCAGCCACAAAATTCCAGGGATGCTCTGATACTTGGCTGGTGGATCACGATGGGTAGGACAGGCAAGAGGGTTTTTTGCTCAGCTGAATCAGCTTGAGATTTTTTAGTGCCTATCCTTGTTGAATAATTTTTTTACTGCTTTGGCTGAGTAAATCTTTTTTTTGTTAACTGTTAAATGATCTATGAATATCTCACATTGTTTCAATATAGAATCTAAACTACTAGGAAATGTTTTGAGCCAGGCTCAGCCTAGAACAAATGACTTTTGCAGTCCTTTCTAAGTCTAAATCTAGGATCCTATATAAAGTTAGATCAGAAGTTAAGGTTAAGGTTCTGTCCTGGGTCTTCTCTTCTCTATATACCTTCTTGGTGATCCCACTGACATCCATAGGTTTAATTATCATCTAACAGTCCAATCTTTGTATTCAGCCCGAGTCTCTCTTGAACTACAGATCCACATTACCAACTGTCTATTGGATGTCTTTAATTGGATGTCATGTAGGTATCTAAAACGGAACATGTGCAAAAGAGAACATATCTATTTCCTCAAATCCTCTCTTCTTCAAAATTTCCCTATTTCTGCTGAGGATACCACCATCCTTCTAATCACCCAGGTTTACATCCTCAGAATCATCAACTTTTTTCTCTCCTTCATCTCCATATCCTGTTAATTACCAATTACTTGTCAGTTTTACCTCCACAATATATCTTGCATCTGTGTTATTCTTTCTCTTCCCTCAAGCCACCACCCTACTTCAGACCTTCATAACACCTTACCTAAACTATTACAGTAGTTTCCTAATTGGTCTCTCTGCCTCAAGTTTCTCCCTTTTCAATCCGTCCTCCACACAGTTGTCAAATTGATATTCTGATAGTGGAGGTCTGACCCTGGCTATAGGTAATTCCAAAAAAAAATTGATTAACAAAACAAGATCCTCGAAGAGAAGAGATCAAGAGATTAGCTTGGCAAGGAGGAAAGCTACCTTATTCTCTCAAACACAGGAACAAAAGATGAGTGAAGGGAAAAAGAAGCATGGAATTCAGATGGACAGCCTCAGTTTTCTTCATAGGGCAGAAGGTTACTTCAATTGCTAGGAGTAAAAAAGGATGGACTTGGGGTTTGAAGAGAAAGAAGGTTTTGAACAGCCATGGGGAATGTAGAAAGGGGTTCCTGAGAGATGAATGAAAGGAATTTTGCGTAGCAGGGTAGACACAGTGGAGGTTAGAAAACACTTCCTATACACTTGCTTTTGTGACTTCTTGTGGCTGTACCTACCAGCTTGAAAAAGAAGGTAAATGTTGAGGGTGAGCCAGGGTTTTGATTAGTAAAGCAAAAACAACGGAAGATAAAGGAAACAAGGGTGGAATACAGTGTCTTGTCGAAGTAAATAACTATGTATACGAAAGTGACCCAAGAACAGTGATAACAGCCTGGGAGAACAAAAACATGTGACATCGGTTAAACATAATAAGAGAGAGGCTGTGTGATGTCAGTTAGTCAACAAACATTCAAGTGCCAGCTATGTGCCAGGCACTCTGGTAAGCCCTGGCGATATAAAAAAACTTGTAAGGAGCTTACAACCTAATTAAGAAAGATGATACATAAAAGAAAGCTAAAAAGGGAAAGGCAGAAGGAAGAGAAGGTCCCTGGCTCTCCAGCTGCCATTCATATAATGCATAGAATGCTGACTTTGGAGCCAAAAAGACCTGGGTTCAAATCCTTTGACTGACATCGATGAGCTACGTGACCCTGGATAAATGGCCTAATCTCTCAGTTCCTGAGACAAATCCCTTGGACTCATCTACTAAGTCATAGATTGGTTATAATCTGCCTGAGTGGAGGGATGTCCTAACCTGAGAATTCTCTAAATGGATAAATTAATATATCCTTCACATATTCACATATGATTATAATAAGTACCTCAATAAAAGAACATGTTCCATGATACATGCTATTAGCATTTTATGACAGGAATTCATCTTACATACTTCTTCTGTTTGTAGTAGTATCCGTTTATAATCAGGAGAAAATATAATATTCTTCACAGAGGCTTGTACATTGATGTGGTCCTTTATAGTATAGGTCGTTTCCTTGATAGTAATAGAATGCAAAATGCCTTCCTAGATATAAAAAATAAGAAAATAAGCATCCTTGCATAATGGAGTTTACTAACCTAGCAAACCAAGGGCTTGGCTGTAATCACAATCCACTTCAGGAAGTGCAACCTTCATTCCCACCTTAACCAACTTCTATCCATTTTTGAAGGGTCAGCTCAATTCTCACCTCCTCAAGAAAGCCTTCCTCAACTCTCCCAATCTTTATTGATCTTCCTATTCTCTGAATTCCTGTGACATCTTTTAGTCTGTACAAGGCTTCTAATTATATATAATGTATTGCTTTAAAATAATTGAACTTTATTTTCTTCCCTGGCTTATGGAGATCAGTCTTATTCATACTCAATTACCTGTGTTGTTTTGTACTAATATTTCATAAGTTCTAGTCTTGTCTCCCCATGCTCTTTGAGGGCAGACATTATGCTTTATATTTCTTTTGGATTCCCCCATCACAGAGTTGAGTGCATAGTAGATGATAAATAAATACTATGGACAGATTTAGGTAAACTTAATTAATAATGCTGTTGATTCACTTACAGAGGATTTGGAAGTTGTTTTTCTAGTAGTTAAACTGAGTTGAACAATTAATCTGTATTCCCTTAATCAGACCCTCTTGAGATTAACATCATACTAATTTAAGGTGTTTGAGTTTAGGTCTGTCTCAGAAGATATGGGCCTAAAGCAAACCACTGTATCACAACTCTCCTCTCAGCCACCACCCTTTATTTTATAAGGAGGTTGAAATGGTATTAAAGGCAGCTTAGAAGGAGGAAAAACATTATTAAAACAGTCTGGAAAGGGGAGAAGCAGAGTCCCAGCTAATTTTTTTTTTTGGTTAGGAACTCAAAAAGTTGTGGTTTTGTTTTTTAAAAAACCAAAAAGAGGAGACACCTATTTTTGTTTTGATTTATTCCTTCATATTTGTGTGTGTGTGTGCGCACATGTGCATGCATGCATGCGTGTGTGCATGCGTGCATGTGCATGTGCCAAAAGGTGAACTCTTGCTGGGTTATAGGTATAGTCTGTGGCTAAGGAATAGAGAAAAGCTTTGGCCCAAGTTGATCCAAAATACATGACCTTGCTACTCTATTCTAACCAGGGATCTGATCAGTCATAGATTAAGATTATGGCACTAACTCTGGTCTGGTTCTTTTTCATTTTTGCAGCAACTTCTACAGCTATAAATTGGAATGGCTTATCACAGCAGTTGGGAATAAATGCAGAAATAGACCAAGATCAAGAGACAACTGAGTTTACCTTTTGTTTCTATCATTTACTGCCTACCCAGGTGACTTTGGGTAAGTCATAACCCCTCTAGTCCTATTTCCTAACCTATAAAATGAACTAGATGACCTCTAAGGTTCCCTTCCAGCTCTAAATCTACGTCAGAATTACTAAGGTGGTAGTTCCATGTCTAACACCCTGAGAACATTAAAGGATGACAGGTGTGCAATTTATGTGGCTTTGGCAGAAATCCATAAGAAAATTTCTCTAGGGCTACATTTAAAATGTGATCATCTGGGATTTCTTTTCTGTATTTCCCTTCCCCTTTCTCACCTTAGCCCCCAAGAGATTGGATTTTAAAAAATTAACTTTCACTCTAAAAGACAAATGACAGAAGTACATTAGAGAAGAAAAAGCTTACATTTCCAGAAACAAACAGTCCTCCTTTATGAATTGCCATGGTGTTGACTCTCTTAGTTTTAGAACGGCTTTCTTCATTTTTGGGAAAACAACACAAAGTAATATGTCATAGAAATGTTAAAGTAGAACCAATCAACTTTATAGTAATACTATATCATTTTTCATTTTCTCTAGAAACTTTCATCCAGGGTTACGAAGCTTATGAAACAGATGGTAGGTCTTTTAATTTCTAAAGCACTTTCTAAATATGCATAAATAGCCCTATTTTCCAGATACTCCTATGTTAAAATTTGTTCTTCAGCCCTTAACTAGCAGTATGATATTTGGAAAATCATTTAACCTTTCAGACTTCAGTTTCCTCATCTGATTGTTGTGAGGGAAGCGCTTTGCCACGTGAAGTGAGTTGTTATTATTCTCTTTTGGCCACCAATGAAAACTGGCCACCAACGAAGATCAACTTTTCTGCCTAATTTTTTAATGTAACGAAAATGACAGAACCATAGCTTCTTTAAGGTGGAAGAAAGAAACTCAAGAGGCCTTTGAGGCACGAATAAATGTAAGCCATTCAACATGTACACTTTTCAGTCACTAGCTCTGTCAGTCATTCAGTTAGAGTGTCAACAGTCACTATAAAGATGATTCAAAGACACGGGCTAAGAGGACTGTTCTCTGTTCCAAGCACTTAGAGACAGAAGAGCCGGACTGTGCATATGAAGCAACTGAAGAACACATTTTCAGAGCTACAGAAAAACAAATGAACAAATTCCAATTCTATTACACTGACCAAGGGTTAAAATGGTTGAGAGGATTGGGGCAAGTAAGTAGGTAATGCGTAACAGGATGTCTTTTGGGGACGAACAACAGACACCCCCAAACAACATTGGGATTCTGATGGCTTTGGAGGAAATGGGCCAAGGAAGAAATAGTATCATGGGCCAGCCACAAAGGTATTTTTCTGCTTTTTCCTCAGGAAATTCATTATGCTTGCCAAGGAGGGCTTCAGGATCCTAAACACCACAACCTAGCCTACGACTGTACAAGATGGCTTATCTGGGGGAACCTGGGATATCAACGGTATGGGGAGATTCCAGTGAGGAAACTCCTTCTACCAATGCAAATTCTTCACCTGTGATATTTTAGAGTTGCCTGGGGCACTGAAAGGTAGTGACTTTCTGAGTGTAACACAGCCAGTACATGTCTGAGAATAGACTCAACTCCAAGTAGTTCTGACTCTGTGGTTGGCTCAGTCTGCTATTTCATTCTGCCTATCAGGAAGGGATGCTGATGACAGAAATATTGATAATTACTACCAATACTTATATAGTCCTTTAAGCTTTGCAGAGCTCTTTACATACATTATTTGATCTTCACAGCAATACTGTGAGGTAAGTACTCTCAAGTATTATCACTATTCTCATTTTACAGATGAAAAAACTTAAAAGAGGTTAAATTATTTACCCATGGTCACACAACCATTGTAAGAGGTGGTATAATGCAGTGTCAAGCTCAGATAGAAAGGGGGCAACTAACTGATGCCTACAGATTGCATACTGACTTAGAAAACCATGTGTTAGCATTATCTATGTTTTATTGTGTTTTTATTTATTTTGTTAGCTATTTCCCAATCACATTTTAATCTGGTTCAAGTCATACTGGGGAGTGCTATGGGCTTCATGACTGATGTTTCTGGTCTAATGCATTGGGTTAAATGGCTGATGAGGTCCCTTGCAACTCTCAAATTCTGTGATTCTATGATTGTGACATGCTTTGGTTGAGATAGATGCTTTAACCACGAAGAATATCTTCACTCAAATAAACAGCACCTCCATTGATTTAGTTATCTTCAAAGCGACATAAAATTATGATTGTGGGTTGTGGTCTTAAATTTACATAGTATAGACTAAATACCCGAGTCCTAAAGGGAAACTCATCAGGAGGAATTAGGCAAAATACATCATGGAAGACTTGCTTCCTTTCCCAAAAAATCTGAGCCCTGAGTTATGTTTTCAGAAAAAGTTATGCAGCTTTCTTCGGTAACAGCCCAGTGTCTAACTTTCCTCATTGGCAGCATTTCCATAGGTTATCAAGAAGCCGCAGAGCTAAGGGGAATAAAAATTTCTGAAAAATGTGTTATTGGAGCAGGACCTTTCCTTTGAGCCACCCAAAGATGGTTCCATATTGCAGAAAAGACACTTCTCTTAAAGGGGGATCACCAGACACTTCACATCCAAAGTCATTCTAAGTGTAGACCTGCGCTATAGCATTAATTTGCTTTATTTTTTAAAATGCATACCTCCTTTTCTTAAGTTCTCTTCAGAAGCCATCCCGGATGGAGGCAAAACCTCTGCATATAGTTTATGGGGAAAAAATTTAAAAATCTTAGTTATAGTACATAGTATATATACTATATATAGCATAGTACAGTATATAAACATAGTATAGCATATAAATATATAGCATAGTTTATAACATATAGTATATAAATATATATAATAAATATAGTATATCAGATATAGCATAGTATAGTAAAGTACATAGCATAGTACTTTATACTTAAAAAAGAACTGTTTTTCTCTCCTATTGATAATCAGTACCCACTCATAGTCTTAAAGTTGTCTGAAACACTGAGAGGAGAAATCGTTTTCCCAAGGTCAGACAACCAGTATGTGTCAGAGGCAGAACCTGAATGTAGATCTTCCTTACCAGAAAACCAGCTCTAACCTCTAGGCCAAGCCTCCCCTTTTCTCGCACAAAAGAAGTACTTAATAAATGCTTATTGCATAGAATCCAATTGTCTTCTCAGGGAAATACAACACTTTAGCAAAAGGAGAACATTTGAATCTGAAGTACACAGAAGGGTTTACTATGTTCAGTATGGATTAATGTTAACATATTGCAGCCCTTAGAGTGCATAGAGCAAGTTGGTTTGCTGCAATAATACTATATAAAAAGTTGAAGAAACAGAGGATTTCATGAAACTAAAATTCCAAAGACTGTAGATTCTAAGTCACACGGCCCCCACATGAAATATGACTAAGTGTACTCTCTGGGACCTCGCCTACTGAAGCATATACACCTGGGGATGACCTGTTTTCCTTAAGCAAGCTGGGTAAACTGATCTACCAAGGGTCACTAGTGCCACCCTCCATGCCTGCCCCCAGCCAAAGCAATTGTGAGGAGCACAGGGCCTGCCCTAAGTCAATGGCAGAGTTAGCCGTGAGGTAAGAAGCAAGTACAAGTGCCTAGTGGGAGGTAGTTGGTATAGGAGATAAGAGACTAATAGTCAAAATAAGCTCTGGTGGGCTGCTCTGGGAGAACAAACAGAAGCAAGAGGAAAGCACTCAGGGACAAATCGATCAAAAATAATAAGATGTAGATTTTTTGAAACGTCAACTAAACTGGGTACAAAGATCAGGCATAGGAGGCTCACCAGTGCAGGCAATTTGTATTAAGGATAGGGATAGTCATGCATCCATCCTTTTCCCCCTCCTTGTTGACCATGATACAGCTGTGCTATGCGTTCCATCACTACTATGAGGGAACTTCCCTGCATCCAAGAGTTTTGACTTGACAGAGTTGCACTGACAACATGAGTGGTGTCCTGACTGGCCTGTGAATTGGATTTAAGGGAGGCACAGTTGCAAAAAGTTGTTAGTTTCACTCTCTTTCAGAGTCCAATGCGAGACAAAAGTCAGGACGACTGGCAATGTCCTGGGATGCAGTGGATGACCTTGGGATCGTTAATGTTTGACAAAGTTCTAAGCACTCCACAACATCTGCTTCAGCTGCCTTCTTGGTCATTAGAACAAATTGTTCTCATCTGCCTGTTCTGCTGGGAGGAGTCTTCACGTGCCTGTGGTAAACATCGCCCTAACTCACCAATGGGTTTGAGGCCTGTCCTTTACCCTCACTATGGTTTAGTCCTTCTGCCGAGATGGTTTACCAGAGTGAGGCCACTGGGCATGCTGTAGCTTCTTGGAGCCACAGGTGAGAGTTGGGTGACAGGTAGATATTAAAGGTGGGTGAACAGCCATGAAATGAATTTGGCAAGCCCTCACACCAGAGGTGCTAGTCCTCCCTGTATACCTCATACACCCCAGAATAACTGCAATGAAATATTCCATCCAATTCTGGAGCAAGCAGTTATGAGCAGGTCCCAAAGTTTTTTCCTTAATTCATAGTCCTATCAGTCCCTAAAACATTGATGTGGGACTTGATGCCTCCAAAAGTCTAGAACCATCTTCATGTCAATTTCTTTCATCTCATCAAAATCCCCGGAGAAGGACATAGGTATGCCAGATGTAGTTCAGGTTGCAGTATACCAACTATAGAAAAGGGGATGAATGCATTGGAAAGTTAGCTGCTTCAGCTAGTAGGCTCAGTGTCAGATGGACTGGTTTCCAATAGGGAAAATGGTTTAGTTCGCGGAAAAAAATGTTATATAATGCTTTCTAGTGATTGATCAGAGATTATCTCTGACCTCCATAGATTTCCTGGTAAAGTGATAGTGATCCGTCCCCTCACTTATGTACAGACCTGAACATCTGGAAGGTGGGTCGTAGGTTGACCTGGTAAAGCTCAAACTGTGTCAGGTAATCCTCTACCACTGGAATTATATTGTGAAGAGTAGGTACTGGGAAGAATTGGGGTGAAATCTAGAATCTTCATAGAATTGGAGGCAGCTGTTGCAAAATCAGCTATAGATAATAAATCCAGTAGGCGGATTCAACATCTTAGGTGGCACTCTGGGATAGGTTTGGTGTATTTACTTAGCCCACACTAATCTTTTGACTGTGCATTTTCACTAGTTGTCCTCCACATCAGGAATTTTCTCTCTTTTTCTTTGCCTCTTAGCACCCTTGGCTTCCTTCAAATTCCTACTAAAATCCCCTTGTTACAAGAAGCATTTTCCAACCCTCCCTAATGCTAGTGCTTTCTCTCTGTTTGCTGATCATCTCCAATTTATCCTCTCTGTATCTTGTCTGAATGTACTTATTTTCATGTTATCTCCCCATTAGACTGTGAACTTCTTGAGAGCACGAACTGTCCCCTGCCTTTCTTTGTTTCTCTAGCATATTACTCAGTGCTGACACTTAGTAGGGGAATCAGACATGCATATTGATTGATTGGAACTGTAAGTGACATATATTAAAGATATGAACATTTATATGAAATGTAAAATGAGCTGTAGACCACTGTCAAAAATGACCTGAGTCATCTTCAGCAGCAGGCCAATGAGAAGGTTCATATCTAGATCTAGAGCTAGAAGAGAATTTCAGAGGCTGCCCAGTCAGTATAGTTCCTCATTTCTACAGTGGGGAAACTGAGGCCCAGGAAGGTTAGGTGACTTGCCCAAGGTCACATAGGTCATTTGTATCAGAGGCAGGATTGGACCTTATACCTGCAGTCAGTACTCTGTCTTGTACCAAGGTACTTCTCTAAATGGTTGCAGTTGTCTAAATTTGGTCAATATATCAGTGACTACAAAGATGGGATTCTGGCCTTGAGGTGGTGCTGAGTCAGTGATAAAAAGTATACAGTTATTGTCGCCCAAGGCAACAAGGCATTGGAAGAAGCATCAGCATCCACACAAGTTTTCCTGCAAGGCTATCAGCAGAGGTTTACACTTAAATTATTCTTATATTGTGACTAATGTCCCTGACCTAGGGCCACCAAGTCCTGAGTGACTTTTTGAAGGACATCAAATAAGCCATAGCTGGACTGTCGTGACTTATATGGGTCACCTTTCAACAACATCATTCTGAGGGAATGAGTGTTTATTCCGGCACCCACTGGAAACATATTCCATCTTCGGGGAGGAGATCATATCAGTTTGAAAGATGGTTAGCTTCTTTGGGATGGTTTTCAAATTTGCTCTTTACTGTTCAAGTCTAGGAAGTACAGGTATTGTTGGATGGTTGGGAAGTTGATTGAGGACAGGAGTCATCATATTGGCTGAAGGAAAATCTATTATTCTGGCTTTTTGGATCATCAACCTATTGCTTCTCATTTCATGGAACACTGCAAATTAGGAAGTCAAAATGACTGAATAGAGTCCAAGGTGAGCTGTGTAAGCTTCTTGACAGCTTGTACAGGTTCTAAGTTTTTGTGATCCATTTGCACAGAGATGGGTTGGTGTCTATGCATCATTTTAGCCGTCCTTTATAAATAATGCCTCTAAACCTTGGAGTTTAGATCACAAGGAGTTCCCTCTTCCACATGGTTTGATTCAATTCTTTGAAACACGTATGTGTATGTGTGTGTGTATGTGTGTGTGTGTGTGTGTGAGAGAGAGAGAGAGAGAGAGAGAGAGAGAGATCGATTCAGAGCCACAGACAATCAGATGACCCCTAAGCTTGAGAGGATAGCATGTGTGTATGTGTTTGTGTGTTTGTGTGTGTGTGTGTGTGTGTGTGAGAGAGAGAGAGAGAGAGAGAGAGAGAGAGAGAGAGAGATTGAGATTGATATTGATTCAGAGCCACAGCCCATCAGATGATCCCTCAGCTTGAGAGGATAGCATCAGCCTCCACTGCAGTGGGCTAGTGAGGGTCCGAGTGTACTGACTGAAGCTGACACTATCATTTGGGTTTACTAAAAGCAGCTTTAGCCTCCAAGGACCAACAAAACAATACTTGGATTAATAATTCTGCTGAATTTCTATTGTGGAAAATCCTTAGAAGAACTGGCAATTATATTTCACATAACTGGGGATCCTTGACAACTAGCAGAAGTATCTCACTGAAAGATTGATTCCATGTTCTTTGGGTCTATTTTTATTTCCTATAAGAATTCCTAAGAGTTCTTTTTTTTCATCTTTTCAAACCAGTACTTTTCCAGTCTGGCCAGTAACTGTTAAACTGAATGAGATGCTAACAAAAGTAGTTGAGGAACTCCTTTTAAGTTGAGTATGAACAATTGTACTAGTTCAGAGATTGTTACTAGATCTGTGATTTCATTAATATAGGGAAAAAAGAATCTCTCTCTTCCATTAGAGATAGTTGCCTTCCTTCTACCTTTTAAAGCCTTAAAGAGTTGTCTGGGGCCCTGGGAGGTTAGGTGACTTTGTTCAAGGTCACAGTACTAGTATGTGTCAGAGGCAGGACTTGAACCCATGCCTTCCTGGCTCTGAGGCCAGCTCTTTATTCACTATTCCACACCTCCTATGGCTTTTAAGGAAATTAAAATATTGTCGAGGTAAATCACTCTACAATAGTCTGGTAAGTCTTGGAAGTAAAATAGTGCATATTTTTTTGTTAGGTGGGGCAGTGGGGGTGAGTTGGGCATCAAACTTGTAGTCCATTAATATATAGAACTCCTGGAAAAACAGAAACTTGATGCAGATTAGTCACTACTCTGTAATTTATTCTTAGAGAGTTGCCTGAGTTACCAAGAAATTAAAAGACTTGCCCATGGAGCTTCAACCCCTCTGCAAGACACTGGATCTACTTGGCTAAAATTACTTCCAACTCCATCCTAGGATCACCAGCTGGCTTTTGGACATCTCTATCTGGATGTTCCATAGGCACCTTGAATTCAAAATGTCTAAAACAGAATTTATTATCTTCTCCCATAAATCAGACTTCCTCCAAATGTCTTTGTTTATCTTGAGATCAACACGATCCTTCCATTTACCTAGGTTTACAACCTCAGAGTCGCTCTTGACTCTTTTTCTCCCCCACCATGATATCAAGTGAGTTAACAAATCTTTTCAAGTCTACCTGCACAATCTTGCCATTCATCCTGCCACTATCCAAGTTCAGGCCCTTATCACCTTGCCTGAACTATTGATATGGCCTCCTAGTTAATGTTTCTGATTCCAGTCTTTCCTCTCTCCAATCCATCCTTTACAAAACTACCAAATAGTCTTCCTATGACATAAATGTGACCATATCATGTCTTTACTCAACAGTCTTCGATGGTACCTATTGTCTGTAAGACAAAATATAAACTCCAAGTGTCCATAATGCAGATTTCTCTACTCTCCATTCCCACCCCTAGTTGCTGTGCTCTCTCTTTCCTCAAGTTATCTTGTTTGTACTTATTTATGTGGATATTCACCCACAATGGAAAGCAAGGTCCATGAAAGACCTTCCATCTCCTATGCCTTGCTTTTGGTGTATGTGTTTCAACAATCTGGCTAGCAGCTGCCGTGGGGGTGAAAGACCAACACAAGCCCCAGAACAAGCATGCTACCAAAGCCCAGGTTCTTTTGATCTGCTTCAGTAAGGAAAGCAACATTAAGGGGTTGACAAGCTTACTTTAATTCAGCATACAAATACAATTCACTTAGTTCAGGGGAAAAAGCCAGCGCCCTGAACTTCAGAGCAAAATACAAACAAAGTACAAACGTCGACAGACAGACCTTGTCTGATTCAAATCCCAATACGTAGTTACCAGAGTTTAACAAAGTCCCAACATCTGGGTTTACAAGCTGGAGAGCTCTTAGCTATAGATGCCCGGAGTCTCTACATCAGCACGCGCCACCGAGAGTGAGGGCCCCGCGCAAATGGCTCTGTCTTCTCTTCTTACACCATTTCAGATGTCATCAAATGTCATCTAAATGACCAGAACTTAGGCTCCTATGATTGGCTCTTGAGTTAGCACCTCCCCTTAATACCCTGGGAGCTTCACACCCACATACGTTTAGCACCTAATAGGGGTTTGGGCCTGGGGCTTAGCACCTAGTAAGACTCAGTGAAATACACTGAATTTCTCAAAGGAAACAAAAGCCAAACTCTTCAAGGGCACTTGGTTGAACTGAGTGCTAAGAGCCCATTTTGCTTACCAACACAGTATGCCAAATAAATGTTTATTGATGAACAGGAGTTTCTCTCTCTTTCAAAAGGTTCATATTACAATTCATCTGTAGGTCCAAATAGTGATTCTTGTCTTTGTCCTCCCATAAATTCTCCATTCAGTATGCTGAAGGCCTCCCTTTGGACATCCATCTGTGCAGGACTTCGGCTAACCATCTGTTACCTCTAGCTCCCATTGTGACCAGTTCAACTTCTTTTTACACTACTTATTGCATACAAATCATCATTGGTAATTTCTTTCAGCGTATTTATATCCACTATGGTTTTCTCCATTATCTTTTGGACCACTTATAATATTCTTCAGAGAATGGTATTCTAGGAATCATCATAGACATGTAGAATTATCAAAGAATATTTGTGTAACACAAAGGACTACTCATTAATTGTGTCCCTTCATGCACTTGATGAAATTATAGGTGGTTGGACCTCAGGTGGCAAGAAAATCTGATGAAGACTGGTAGAGATAGTATATTTACCATTTGGTATGGATTTGTTTAGTGCCTTTTCTCCATCTACTCTTTTGTGGAGTAAACAGGAGAGAGACTAAGAATGTCTTTTGTAAAGGGCCAAGGGGTAAAAACTCTGTCACTCCTGGTGAAAAAAAAAGTGGAGAGAAAAGAACCAGTCATGGAGAAAGAACTCAGCTCTTGAGTTCTCATTTCTTCTTTTCCCTTGTTCCTCTTAAACAATATAGCAGGGGGCAGGGCACATTCATGGATTAAGGGGGTGCTTCTGTGTCCTCCCCCTTCCCTATCAGCAGTAGGCAATTTTCATCAACAGGAGATAGGTGCCTATACAGAGTCTGAGAGAAAGCTTTAAAGACAAGATTTAACATGAGAAAGTGTATTATTGTTGACGTTGTTATTATTGTTTTCGTGGAAGAATGTGACACAAGTGTACATGGAACATCTTTAAAGTCTACAAATCAAGTCAACAAGCATTTATTAAACACCTAATATATGTCAAACAACGTGCTAAGCTTTGGGTACATTAAGAACTGGTTTTCAAATGTGTATGTCTGAAAAAGTTTAGCAAAGGCATTTATTACCTGATGTTGGTGACAGAATAGTGACAAGCAGACTTTCTCCATTAATCAATAGAATATGACCCTCTTCACAGCAAACATAGAGGTCATTTGTTGCAGTCCAACAGTGTGCAGTAGGATGAAGCAAGGGACGAAAATGACCTTTAGGCTTCAATAAAACATTAAAAATCCTTTTTGGAAAGACTGCTAAATATGTTATAGACTTATAAACATAACTGTTCCTAGAATTTTTGCACCTAGGAAAGGAGGAAGAAGTTAAGAAATGGAGGAGAGAACTCAGCCTTGGAAGCAACTGCCTGAGAAAATAAGCATGTACCAGACTGCTGCTTCTGGAGAGGATGGGGGCAGCATATACCAGGGACCAGAGATAAAGCCCCTAGGGGTAGGAAATACACCCTGTAGTAAGAATACTATCACCAAGGCTGAGGCCAGGCAAAAGAGAGTGTATTTCCTACCTCTAAGGGCTGCAACTTTGGCCCTTGGCATATGCTGTTTGGGGTGAGGGAGGAAGCATGTCCATACCCCTCAGAATTTCAGTACCCTGAAATTTCAATTACCCCACCCTAGTTATGGTTCTTGTTTCAAATACACTTCAAAAATCCCCCCCACACACACACACTTCCCCCCCCCACTCGATCTACCCTTTTGCCAATGTCACCAGTACCTCATTTAACCATCTCTGCCTCTCCTGCCTTAGATTTCCTCTTGCTACAAAATACAAGTATCTACTTACACATATACTCAGAACCCCTTGTTGCTGACTCTTTACAGTTCAAATATATACCTTCAAATCTAAGAAAATTCTTAGCCTGAGGTCACCATTGTTAAACTTTCAGTTTTATCTTGTCTCTCTGGTTGCATACTGCATAACTGCATGTCCTTTGTGTTGTTGTGGAGAAAGAATCCTTCTAGATTCCCTACTGAAGTTCTGGGAATGCTAAATTCAATCAGAATTAGTCAGTTGATACTAGTGGCCTTTGGCTTCTGTAAATTCATCAATGATTATTTCCTGCATTATTTTTATTTCATGAAAAATTGTCAAAGGGACATGTATACTGACTGTAATTATGCCCTTGGGGGTAGAGAAGAAACTCAGGTATCTGAACTCTTATCTTTATGGCATGGGGACAATGATAATACCCATACATTGCTTGTAGTACTGCAGCATTCAGGCATAGGAGAGAGCCATTCTCCTCTTCTCTGTTACTGAAAGATTATAGGTAATATAATATAATATAATGGAAAGCACATTATTAGCCTCTGAATTAGGAGATATGAATTCCAGTTCTGCCTTTGTTACTACCTATATCTTGAATAAATAATTTCCCTTTTCTAAGTCTCAGCTTCTGAATCTATAAAATTAGGTTCAAAACTGTAAAGTCCTCTCTGACTCTAACATTCTACAAAACTAATTGTGCAACTCTATTTTAGATGCAAAACTGAAGAATTTACTTGAGCTTTCATATGATGCTCCATCATTATTAAGAATTTCACTAAGGGGGTTATGCGACTAACAGGATGAATTATGTACCAAATGTAGAATAATTACAGCTGTAACCACAGGACAAAAAATGTGACAAGGTCAAAAGCCTTATGAACTGTTATCATAGAACACTAATCCTTAAAACATTCACTCAGCACCTCTCCCCTACTAGCTTTCCACGTTCCTGGAAATACAAACTAGCCCACAGGCTTGGGCCTGGGACCCACACTGGGATCCAGTCTTGCTGTAGAAACTGACTGGCAAATCCTATCATTTCCTTGACTTCCATCCCAGAAGATACACAGTACTTGGCAATACGTAATACTTTTAAATTCACTCATCGAAGGAAGACACTAAGTCTGCCCGGTCATGTGAAGGAGAAGGTAGAGGAAAGAGTGATGCCTTCTGCTTGGGGCAGCCCCTAGGTTAGAAACATCCCTCCACATCAACCAAGGCTATAGAGATAGCAGATATTGATACAGCCAAGCCTTAGAAGGGAAGGATGAGAGCCAAGGGAGAAACTGGAACAGAGGTCCAGGATGAGTGACTGGACCAGACCAAAAGAAAAGGGGAATCAAATGCAACTAGGGGAAATCCTATCCTCCAACAGGAGTCTTAAAGCAAGGATCAAAGCCAGTGAAACATAAATTCCCCATTATAGAAGAAGGTTGGTGCAGCTTTGAATCCAGGTGTGGGGGTATACACAACATAAAAGGAGGAAGTTGTCAGAAAGTGAGGCTTGGGGAATATATAGAAAAAGAACAGAAACAAAAGATTTCAAGAATAAAATTCAACTAAAAAACCTAAAACATAAGCATCTAAATCAACAGAGAGTTTACTGATACTAGAATGAAAGGAGAGTACTAAAAGCTGAGTATGGAGCTCACTTAAATATTATATGACAAAGGAAAATGAACCAATGCCTAATAAGACATAGAATCCTGTGAAATCCTAAAAGAACTGGAGTAAAAACAGTCCAGACTGATTCAAAAGAGAGATGAAATTTATATGAGGAGAAATTAGGAATAAAAAAATCTTAATTTTTATCTCTAAAAGAAGAAATAACCAGCAGATTAGGAAAAAATGAATCCACAGTGGTGAATATCTCCAAAAAAGTAAGAGAGAATATCAGATTTGGAATCCTCCATTAAGTGGAAGAAAATCTGGTAGAAGAGATGCAAAAAGCAGTAACATTAAAATAATCTCCACACAAGGCAAAGACATTAACCTTAAAGAAAGGACAGATAAAATGTAAAGATCATAGATCTCCAAGAACATGACAGAATGAAAAACCTAGATATCTTACTACAGTAAATAATACAAGGAAACTGGCCAGGATTTCTGAATATTGTAAAGAAAGTGCCAATCAAAGGAATCCATAGATCTCCTCTAGAAACCAATCCTAGGCTTCAAACTTCAAAACACACAATGGTTAAATTTAATAATTCCAATGAAAGACAACAAAATCTGCAAGTGGCCGGGAGAAAGAACTTCAAATATAAAAGAAAGGAAATTCAAATAATACAATATTTTTATATAACTACTAGAAACCAAAGAAGAGAATGTAAAAGTGTATATTCTGAAAAGCAGAGGAGCTCAAGATGCAACTCCAAATGATGTACCTGAAAATATAATCCTAATAGTCAATGAAAAAGACATCTAGTAAAAGAGAGGCATTTGAAGAATCTCTGCCAAAAAAGGAGAAAAATAAACAGAATTTTTGACTTGTAAACACCCCCTAAACAACAGAAACACATGTCAAGTCAAAAAGCACTTTAGTGCTTATGATGTGCCAGGCCCTGTACTGGGAATACTAAGAAAAGCAATAATAATTCCTGCTTTCAAAAAGCTCACAGTCAAATGGGAAATACAACATGCAAACAACTATGTAGATACATGATCTATAGAGGGCATATGGAAGTAATCTTAGAAGGAAAACTCTAGCATTAAAGAGGACATGAAAGGCTTCTTGCAGGAGGTGGGACTTTAGCAGGCACTTGAAAAAAGCCAGCGAAACCAAGAAGTAAAAGCAAAGGAGAGCATTCTAGGCATGAGGATCATACAATAAAAAAAGTACCAAGTTGGCATGTAGATTATCATGTGTAAGGAGTAGCAAATAGGCCCCATGTCACCAAACTGTCAACTGTGTGGGAGTAAAGTATAAGCCTAGAAAGATAGAAGGACCTACGTATGAAGGTAAACAAAGGATTTTTACATTTGATACAGTAGATAATAAGAAGCCACTGGAATTTATTGAGCAGGAGGTAGGGAGGTGGGTGACATAGCCAAATAAGCTCTTTAGGAACATAACTTTGTCAACTAAGTGGAAAAATGAATTGGAATACAGAGTCTTGATTCAGAAAGATCAATCAGAAGCCTATTGACATACTCCAGGTATGATGAGGACTTACACCAGAATGGTGTCAGTGTCATAGGAGAGGGGAGAGAGAGGAAAGGTGAAGGAAGGGAGGAAGGAAACAAGCTTTTACTAAGAATCTATTATGTGCTAGGCACTGTGATAAGCTTTTAACAAATATCATCTCATTTTGGATGTATACAAGAGATGCTGCAAAAGAAAAATCATCAAAACTTACTAATGGGTTAGATATCCAGGGTTGGGGAGTGAGGTGGAGTCTAAGATAACATCTTTATTGTAAGCTTGAGTGACTGGGAGGATGGTAGTAAATTTGATAGTAATATGAAAGTTAGAAAGAGGGGAGAATCTGGGGGAAAGATTTTGGACAAATTGGGTCTCAGATATCTATGGACTATCCTGTTCTATATGTCCAATCTGCAGTTGGTGATATAAGACAGGAGGTCAGGAGAAAGGTTAGGGCTGGGTTAATTATGTAATAGAATAATTTATATGGAGATAATAACTGAATCTTTTGGAGCTAATGAGATCACAAAGCAAGACTGCATGGAGGAAGAAGAGGAAAGGGCCTAGGATAAAGAAGGAGCAGTCAGGTAGGTAGGAGGAGAACCTGGATAGAGCAGTGTCACAAATGCCAGGAGATAAGAGAATATCAAGAAGAAAGGGGTGCTTGACAATGTCAAAGACTGTAGAGAAGACAAGAAGGGTGAGGATTTAGAAAAGGCTAGTAGATTTGGCAATTAAGAGTTCCTTTGGAGAGTGTAGTTTCAGTTGAATGATGAGATCAGGAGTCATATTTCAAAGAATTTAAGATAATGGGAGGAGAGAAAGTGGAGGAACCAATTACAGACAACTTTCTCAAGAAGTGTAGTCATGAAAGGGAGGCAGATAATAGAATGATAGTGGGCAATCTACTGTAGAAGACAGGATGGAATGGGGTCAATGATACATGTAGAGCAATTTGCCTTGGGCAACCCCTCTTCATGAGAAATAGGGATGAAGGAGGAGATAGTGGGAAAAGACATCTGAGAAATATGAGATGAAGAGTGAAGAGGGAGCTCTTGACAAACGACCTCATTTTTTTCAGTAAAATAGAAGGCAAGGTTCTCAGCTTTAAAAATGGGTAGGGGGGCAGGTAGGTGATGCAGTGAGTAGAGCACCGGCCCTGGAGTTAGGAGGATCTGAGTTCAAATGTGACCTCAGACACTTGACACACTAGCTGTGTGACCTTGGGCAAGTCACTTAACCCCAAATGCCCTGCTTTTCCCCCTCAAAAATGGGTAGGGGGACTATTGGAAGTTTGCGGAGGAATAAAAATTTTGGAAAAGCTGCTTTGGTGAGTGGTAAAATGAGTCAATTAGGGAAGTGTAAAATGATTACCTTGATGCAGTGAAGGTACTGTAGAGATTATGTAACGTAAATTTCTTGTGAATCTAGTCAGCATGGTTTGATGTTTTCTTCAGCTTTATTGAGTGGTACATAAATAGGAATGAAGTCAATAGATGTTGAGAGTAATCCAAGGTTGGGGCTTGGCAAGAAATTGTTGGAGATAAAGTAAAGGAACAAGGGACTCGAGTACAGAATAATGAAGAACTGGTTCACTAGGGCATGAGGATGGGGAAAGGAGGAGAGTGTAGAAAAGTGCAGGGGTGATAGCCTGGGGAAGAACTGAGAGGTAAAGAGATTGGGGTCAGAATGAGGACTAGGAACAGTTGGGAATCATAAGCCTGAGGGAATAGCGGAACAATAAAAGATTACAATCCAATAAAGAAATTTCAGTGCTCATGAACTTGGAAGTAGAATGCTTGTGGGTAAAAGATCAAGAGTATAACCATCTCTATGTGTAGCTGGGATGAAGTGGAAGAGTACGTAATGAGAAATAAGAAATTGAGGAACTAGGAATTTAGAGTATTTGAGGAAGTATTAATATATATGTTGAAAGCCTCTAGTACGATGGCAGGAGTTGGCAAGGAAAGAACATGAGCCAAGCACTGAACTCATTAAGTAGAGAAGAGTGTCCTACTAATTGGTAGATAATAGCTGCTAGATTCTTGATTGAAATGTGGTTTGAATTGACCTCAGAGGAGGAGAGGTTACTAAATAATGATGGAAGAGGGAGAATTTGGAAGTAGCCACTGAGGAACAAAGAACATTCCAATATTCCTACCGTAACCAGGGACTTGGGAGATATTCATGAAAGTAAAACTGGTACAGAAGAGGATGGCTAGGGGTTCTGTGTCACCAGGAAGGAGTTAGGTTTAAGTGAGTTCCAGAAGATAGAGGAAGATAGAGGATAGAGTGAGAAAAGAAAAGATTTAAATGAAAGCAAGTTTGTTAATGGAGCAAGCATTCCAGAGAGCATGGCAGAAGGGGTAAATAGATCTGGAAGGGACATTGGAGAGGGTAGGGTTAAGTGGAATGGGCTTGGCCCCTACAGGATGGAAAATGGAATTTTTACAATTATAATAGAGGTTGAGAATCACTGGGGTGTGGAAAATATGACAATAAAGTTAAATAATGCAATCATCAAGAAAAGAATATGTAATGAAATAAATTACTCAATGCCTACAGGTTATTTTTTTAAGAAAGTAAGAAGATAAAAGACAGACCTATAGAATTAAAGAGTGATCAAGGGATTTTTTTTAATAGGTAAAAAGACATAAGTGTAATTTAAAAATTAAGAGAAATGAAAGAAGAGGAGAACTAAAGCCCAGTGGACTAAAGTCCATAACAGTTACAGATTAAACAGTGTAATTTGTAGTACTAAATCACAAAGTTGGAGAGTGAATTAATGGAGAGATGGAAAATGGAATAAAAAAGGGAATGTGTGGTGACTTGTCAAAATGCTGGAAGAGAGGCAGCAACTCAGCAAAATTCTCCTAATATTCTCCTCCAAACAACTTTAAAATAATGCATCATGTAAAACTCTGGAGCAGCATAGCTAACAAAAGGTTAGAGTAAGACATTTTTTTCTGGCCTGAGACAACTTAGGAGGTTGGAAGGAGAGGTCTGTGACACTGGGGTGGGGCTAGGCCAGAGCACGGGCAGCGGAAACACCAAACCGGAGCTTTGGAGAAAGCTGTGATAGCATCAGCAGCAGCTAAAAGTATGTTCTGTCCAGAAACAGTAACAACTGGTCAGAAAGAGATTACAGAGGACCCTGTGCTAATGGTAGGTGCAGGACCAGGTGCTGTTTGGCAATCCCAATGCCCACAGGCAGTTCCAGGGCAGAGAGGAGCACTAGTGCTTGCAGCTGCAGAGGAGCAGGATTACTTCTTGGGTAAAGAGCAGATCACAGACCAGGAGAATAGTGATTTTCCAGATCATACCACCTTGGAAGCACTAAAAACTTAGAGAACCCCAGAAGTGGCTGTGAAAAATGACCCTCCACCCTAGGTGAGCAGAGCCCAACTTTGACACAAAGTTCAAAGTCAAGAAATCTGCTGGGAAAATGGGCAAACAACAGAATACCTGACCAAAAAAAGCTATTATGGTAACAGGGAAGATCAAGTCACAAACTCAGAAGACAACGTGAAAACACCTACAAAAAAAAAGCCTCAAAGAAAATAAAATGCAAATTGGACACCGGCCCAACAAGAATTCCCAGTGGAGCTAAATAAAAAGATGAGTGGTCAAGGAAAAATTGAGAAAAGAAATTAGAGTGATGCAAGAAAATTATGAAAAGAATATCAACAGTTTGGTAAAAGAGGCACAAAAAATACTAAAGAAAATAAACACTTTAAAAAACAGAACTGGCATATGATAAAAGTGGTACAAAAGTTCACTGAAGAAAAAGAACTCCTTAAAAAGTAGAATGGACCAAATGGAAAAGAGGTACACAAGCTCACTGAAGAAAATAATACTTAAAAAATTAAAATTGGGGGGCAGCTAGGTGGCGCAGTAGATAGAGCACTGGCTCTGGAGTCGAGATGACCTGAGTTCAAATCCAGCCTCACACACTTAACACACATTAGTTGTGTGACCCTGGGTAAGTCACTTAACCCCAATTGCCTCACCAAAATTTTTTTAATTAAAATTGGGTAAGTAGAGGCTAATAACTCCAAAAGACATCAAGATACAATAAAACAAAGTCAAAAGAATGAAAAAATAGAAGAAAATGTAAAACACCTCATCAGAAAAAGAGCTCATGTGGAAAATAGATCAAGAAGAGATAATTTAAGAATTAGTGGACTAGCAGAAAGCCATGAACAGAAAAAGAGCCTTCACCCCATACTTTAAGAAAACTGCCCCAATGTCTTGGATCCAGAGGGTAAAACAGAAATAGAAAGAATCCATTGATTATCTCCTGAAAGAGTTCCCAAAATGAGGACTCCCAGGAATATTATAGCAAAATTCCAGAGCTCCCAGTCAAGGAGAAAATACTTCTGGTAGCCAGAAAAAAACAATTCCAATATCATGGCGCCACAATCAGAATCACACAAGATTTAGTTAATTCCATGTTAAAGGATCATTGACTTTAGAATATTATATTCCATAAGGCAAAGGAACTAAGATTAAAGCCGAGAATAACCTGCCAAGCAAAACTCAGTATAATCCTTCAGAGGGAAAATGGTTATTTAATGAAACAGAGGATTTTCAAGCATTCCTGATGAAAAGACCAACTGAATAGAAAATTTGACATTCAAACACAAGACTCAAGCAAAGCATAAACAGGTAAATGTGAAAGAGAAATAGTAAGGGACTTAATAAGGTTAAATTGTTTACATTCCAATATGGGCAAATGAGAAATATAACTCTCAAGAACTTTATCATTATTAAGACTGCTGAAAGCTTCTACATAGACAGGGCATAACTGTGAGCAAATTATGTTGGGATGATCTAAAAAATGGAAGGAAGAGAAAGAGGGATGCACTGGAAGAAAGGGGGAAGAAAAGGAAAATTGGGGAAATTATCTTACAGAAAATGGAAGTGGGGTGTCAGGTAATAACTGAACCTCACTCTCATCAGAATTGGTTTAAAGAAGGAAGAATACACACACACACACACACACACACACACACACATTCAATTGGATATAGAAATCTTATCTTACTTAACAGGGAAGAAGGAGGGGAAGGGAATAAGATAAAGAGGGGATGATAAAAGGGAGGGCAATAATGGGCAGAAGCAAAATAGACTTTTGAGAAGGGATAGGGTAAAAAGAGAGTAAGATGGATAAATAGAAGAAAATAGTATGGAGTTAGTAATAGTTAGTTAGTTAATAGTAATAGTTAGCAATCCTAACTGTGAATGTGAATGAGATGAACTCCAATAAAATAGAAGTGGATAGCAGAATGGATTAGAAACCAATATCCAACAATATGTTGTTTGCAAGAAACACATATGAAACAGAAAGCCACAAATAGAGTTAAAATAAGGGGCTGGAGGAGAATCTATTTGCTTCAGGTGAGGTAAAAAAAAGGCAGATATAGCAACCATGATATCAGATAAAGCAAAAGCAAAAATAGATTTAATTCAAAGAAATAAGCAGGCAAACTACATTTTGCTAAAAAGTATCATAGACAATAAAGTAATATCAATACTGAACACATAGGTATAAAATAGCATCCAGATTCTTAAAAGAAAAGTTAAATGAGTTATAAAATAAAATTAATAAAATTATACTAATGGGGGACTATAACTTTCCTGTCTCAGAAATAGGTAAATTAACAAAAATTATTAAAAAATAAAGATGTTAAGGAGATAAATAGAATTTTATAAAAGTTAGATATGATGGACCTCTGGAGAAAATTGACTGGGAATAGAAAGGAGTATACCTTTTTCTCAGCTGTACATAACACCTTCAAAAAACTTGACAATGTGTTGAGGAATAAAAACCTCATAAAAATGCAGAAAAGCAGAAATATTAAATGCATCCTTTTAAGACAATGATGCAATAAATTTACACTCACTAAATGGCCTTGGAGGAATTTGATTAAAAATCAGTTGGAAACTAAATAATCTCATCCAAGGAATAAGTGGGTCTGGGAATAAACCACAGAAACAATAATTTCACTAAGGATGACAACAGTGAGACAACATACCAAAATTTGTGGGATGCAACCAAAACTTCTGTTTTGTAAGGGGAAATTTTTTTTTATCTCTAAATGCTTATGTCAATCAAAAACAGAAGGAGCAGATCAAGTCATTAGGAAAGGAACACATTTAAAATCCCCAGCAAATACCAAAATAGAAATCCAGGAAATCAAAAAAGATATTTTAAAAATTGAAAAGTATTTATGAAAAAAACAATAAAATGGATAAACCATTAGTTAATTTTATTTTTTAAAAGAAGCAAACCAAAAGACCAGTATAAAAAATGAAAAAGGTGAATGAAAATGAAATCAAAACAATTATTAGGAGATGTAATGCCCAATTCTATGCCAATAAATCTGAAAACCTAAGTGAAATGAATGAATATTTAGAAAAGTATAAATTGCCCAGATTAACAGAAGAGGAAACAGAATACTTAAAAAACCCTACCTTAGAAAAAGAAATTGATCAAGCCATCAATGAACTTCTCCAAGAAAAAACCCCCAGGACCAGATAGATTTACAAGTGAATTTTCCCAAACATTTAAATGCACAATCAGTTCCAATAACTATATATGCTGTTTGGAAAAATAGTAAAATAAAGAGTCTTATCAAATTCCTTCTATGACACAAACATGGTTTTGATACCTAAACCAGGAAGAGCAAAAATAGAATTCCCTAATGAATATTGTTGCAAAATTTTAAATAAGGTACTAGTAAGGAGATTACAGCAATGTATCACAAGGATCATAGACTATGACCTTGTGGGATTTATACCTAGAATCAGGGCTTGTTCAATGTTAAGAAAATTAGAAGCATAACTGACCATATCAATAACAAAACCAACAACAATCATATGATTATCTCAATAAATGAAGAAAAAGCTTTTAACAAAATACAATACTCATTCCTATTAGAAACACTAGAAACCATAGGAATAAATGGAGCTTCTCTTAAAATGATAAGTAGTATCTATCAGATTCTTCAATAAGATCAGGAGTGAAGCAAAGATATTTATTACTGTTCAATATTGTAGTAGAAATGCTAGCTATAACAAGACAATAAATTGAAGGAATAGAAATAGGCAATGAGGAAACAAAACTATCATTATTTGCAGACTATATGAAGGTATACTTAAAGAATCAACTAAAAGACTTGTTGAAAAAATTAATTTTAGCAAATTTGCAGGATAGAAAATAAACCTACATAAATCATCAGCCTTTCTAAATATTAGCAACAAAACCAAGTTGAAAGAGTTAGAAGAAGAAATTCCATTTAAAATAACTACAGTCAATATACAATAGTTGGGAGTCTAGCTACCAAGACAAACCCAGGGACTATATGAAAGCAAATGCAAAACACTTTTCACACAAATTAAGACAGATCTAAACAACTAGAGAAATAGTAAGTGTTTATGGGTAGGCTGAGCCAATATAATAAAAATGACAGTTCTACCAGAATTAATTTTCTTAGTGCCATATCAATCAAACTATCCAAGAATTATTTTAAGGAGCTAGAAAAAAAGAACAAAAGATCAAGAATATCAAAGGAATCAGTGGGGAAAAATGTGAAGGAAGGCACTAGATTTCAAACTACATTACAAAATGGTAATCATCAAAACAATCTGATACTGGCTAAGAAATAGAATGGTGTATAGGTGCAATAGGTTAGGTACATAACATAAAGTAGTAAATGACCATAGTAATCTAGAGTTTGATAAACCCAAAGATCCAAGCTTTGGAGAAAGAACTGACTATTCAGCAAAAATTGCTGGGAAAATTGAAAAGCAATTTGGCAGAAACTAAGCATAGACCAACAAATCACACCATATACCAAGATAACGTCAAAATGATTTAGACATAACGGGTGATATCCTAAGCAAGTTAGAGGAGTGTGGAAATTTTTACTTGTCAGATCTACGGATAAAGGAAGAACAAGAGATAGGGAGGATCATGGATGGTAAAATGGATAATCCTATTACATTAAATTTTTCAAAAAGTTTTACAGAAACAAAGCCAGGATAATCAAGATTAGAAGGAAAGCAGGAAATTGGGGAAGGAGAATTTACAGCAAGTTTCTCTAATAAAATCCTCATTTCTCAAATATATGGTGAACTGAGTCAAATTTATAAAAATAAGAGCCCTTGACTAATTGATAAATGGTTAAAAGCCATGATCAGGCAATTTTCAGAAGAAATCAAAGCTATCTGTAGTCAAGTGAGAAAATGCTCTAAGTCAATACTGATTATTGCTGTTGTTGTTCAGTCACTCGGTCATATCTGATTCTACATGACCTCATGGACTTTTGTCCAAGGGATTTTCTAGGCAAAGATACTGGAGTGCTTTGCCATTTCTTTCTCCAGTATGTCCCCATTTTATAGATGAGAAACTGAGGCAAATAAGGGTTAAGGGACTTGCCCAGGGTCACACAGCTAGCAAGTGTCTGAGGACAGATTTGAACTCAGATCTTCCTGACTCTAGGCCCAGTACTCTTATCTACTGTACCACCTAGCTGCCCCTCACTACCAGTTAGAGAAATACACATTAAAAACTCTGAGGTGCCATCTCACTACTATCATATTGGCTAACATGACAGAAAAGGAAAATGATAAATGCTAGCGGGGACATGGAATAATAGCAACACTGATGCACTACTGGTGGACTTCTGAACTGGTCCAGACACTCTGGAAAACAATTTACAACTATGCAAAAAGGGGTATAAATCTGTGTATACCCTTTGTGCATACCAACAGTACCACTACTAGATCTGTATCCCAAGGAAATCAACAAAAGAGGAAAAAGGACAAACACACACACACACACACGCACGCACGCGCGCACACACACACACACACACATACAAGGGTATTTATAGCAGCTCTTTTTATGGTAGCAAAGAATTGGAAATTGATGGAATGCCTATCAACTGGGGAATGGCTAACCAAGTTGTAGTCTATGATTATGATGGAATACTATTGTACTATAAGAAATGATGAAGAAAATGGTTTTAGAAAAACCTTGGCAGACCTATTCATAGAGATTGAAGTGAACAGGACCATGAAGTCATTGTATACAGTAATAGCAATATTATTGTTGTTGTTTTTGTTTGTCCTTTGTTCTCAAAGAGGACCATGACATCAGAAAGATGATGCCATGACTTGCAAGTGGATTGGATTTAAATGAGGGAAAGCTATGCAAAGTCATCAGCCTCACTTTCTCCTCCTGAGACATCTGGGTCCAGTGGCAAGATATAGAGCAGGACAATTGGAGATGGCTCCCAAGCAATATTATACAGTTATCAACTGTGATAGACTAGCCTCTCTGGCCAATACATGATCCAAGACAATTCCAAATGATTCTTGATGAAAATGCCATCCACTTCCAGAGAGAGAGAGAAATGATGGACTCTGACTGACAATTGAAGTAAAATTTTTTTCATTTTTTTTGCAACATGGCTGGTATGTTTTGCATGATTTCACATATATTTGATATTATATTTCTTGCCTTCTCAATATTTGAAGGAAGGGTTGAGGAAGAGGGAGAGAATTTAGAACTCAAAAATTTTTTAAATGTTAAAAATAAATTTGTATATACACACACATACAAAAAGATAAATGACAAGATAGTCAAAAGATAAATGGTCAAAGCATATAAATAAACAGTTCTAAAAATAAAAATTGCAAATTATCAACAGTCATATGAAAGAATTCTCTCTCAGCAATTATAAGACAAATACAAATCTGTGGAAGAATTGGTCCACTAATGCATTGTTGGTGGAACTTTAAATTAGTATAGTAATTCTGGAAAGCAATTTGGAATTATGCAAAGAAGTAGTTAAAATGTTCATACTTTTTGACCCATGAGATTCCACTGCTCATCAAATATCTCCAGGGAATCAGTGACAAAAAGAAAAGTTCCATATACCCCAAAATATTTATAGCAGCATTTTTGTGGTAATAAAAAACTGAAAGCAAAGTAGATAGATGTCCATTAATTGAGGGATGACTAAACAAATTGTGGTACATTGTGCAATGTAATATTACCATGCTGTAAAAAATAAGCATGATGAATACGGAGAAGCTTGGAAAGACTTAAGTGAACTGATGCAAAGTGAAGTAAGCAAAACAAAGAAAGTAACATATGTAATGTACTACAAGAATGTAGATGAAAAGTAAGACAACAACAAAATAATTAAAATTGAATATTGCAAAATTACAAAGAACAAGCTTGGCCCCAAAGAAAAGACATGAAAAAACATCTCCTTTGAAGGAGTAGGGAAGAGTGGGCTTAGAATACTGTGTATGTCACACTTTTCTGATATGTTGGTTAGATTTCTGAAACCATTTTTTTTATTCATCTTTTGTTGTTTATTGTTGTGAGGGATAGCTTTAAGAAGAGGTGAGAGAGATATGTTACGAATTGTAGGCAAAAACATGAGGTGTCAGAAGGAGGACAAAAATTGCATACCAAGTGGCATAAATCAGGATCACAGAAGTCTTCTCAAGAATGAGAAAAGTGGATGTGAGATGTTAGAATGCACCATATACACAATTAAGAAGCATGGGCTAAAAACCCAGAAAAAAAAGATGGTTATTTTTGAAAACCTAAGAGACATATACTTTAAAGTCGTATTTATATAGCAGTAAGGCCTCCATTCCCAAAAGATAAATGTTTAAAATATGTTCAACTAGTTATTAAAAATGAACCCAATATTATATTAGTAATATGTGTAAATGAAGTTTCTTTGATAAAGCTTCATGCCTAATGAACTGTACTCTGAATGAAGCATCAGCAACTAAAGAAAGTTCAAGATCTGTTCCTATACCTCATACTAGTAAATAACAAATATTGACTGACATTTATATTGTGATTTATAGTTTTAAAACAACTTTGGTATCCACTATGTGCTTTGAGCCTATAAGTTAGATGGCTATCATTATTCCCATTTTACAGAATGATCTAAGAAAAAGCATAAATTGTTTAGATATCTCTTCTCCATGAGGTCATAGCTTATTTCCTCCCTATTCCTCCCTATTCCTCCCCCAGTGCTCTACACACACTACAAGAGGGACTTCAGAAATACATGCTGAATTGGATTGAATTGCATTTAAAGAATTAGAGTGACATGAGAACAGTTATTTCCTGTGTTTAAATAATGACCCATATATGACTGTTTCCTTAGAACCCAACTTCCCAGTTTCAGGGCATAGGTACCTTTAATAGAATAGTATGGATTGGATTATTGAGAAAGGAGTGTATTAGCAATTACCTTGAATTTTTCTGCTTCTATACCAACGAGCCCAGCAACAGCAGAAAGTGGTAATATGGGTCCATAGGAAGGATCTTTGAGCCCTTGGGAGAACAATGCTGCGAATTCTTTTATAAAAGTCCCATCCTCTGTAGGGAGATTTACTGGCCTAAAGAAACAGAAACATGAAAATAATCAGGAATATCATTAATAGAAAATAATCATTTATGTAACCCAGTGTGGAAGTATTTCTCATAAAAACATGATTTTAAAGAATTCCTTTGTCTTATTTCTATATGAATTGTGAAACTAAATATTATGGTTATAAGTTAGGCATAGAAGAATTTTCAAGACCACTAAGTCAGAAGTTTACAAAATAAGGGTTTCAATCCCCTGAGACACTGTGGCACAACCTCAAGGGGATTCTGTCATGGCTTCATTAACCCCAAACACACCCTCACTTTCCCTGATCCCAGATCTGTACAAATTCCCAGTTTCCCTCCTTCTGTTTCCAGGTCAAAACCTTCAAAGAAATCCCACATCAACTCAGACCCCCCATAACAGCAACTGTGCAGGTGCCACTGGGAAAACCTGCCCACATTCACATACAATGTACCCACAAGCTGCTTCCCAGATCAACATATCACTCTCCAGGCACCCTTCAGAGGACAAGCCCTGTATCTGTCACCCAGTTATCAAGGGACCTCTTCAACTGGCAAAGGCATGGATGAATTTTTATCTGCATTTAAGAAGTTTATTATACTGTCTTTCCCCCAATGTTACCAGTGTTCAACTTCCACCACCTAGTCATCCAGGCCCATAACCTCCTGTAATATTCCTCACCTTCACTCACCCCACATAATGAAAGCAGTTAGCAAATCTAGTCATTTTTATTTCTGTAGCTTCTCTCCCATCTATCCTCTTCATTCTCTAAAATAAAAATCACCCAGTTTAGGTCCTCATCAGCTCTTACCTGGACTATTGCAACAGCTTCCTACTTGGTCTCCTTCAAGTCTTCCCTTTCCTCCAATCCATCTTCTCTACACTTCCCAAAGTGCAGGTCTGACTGGAACTTCACCTACTCAGTAAACTCCTATAGTTCCTATTATCTCTATCAGATACAAATTCCTCTAGCACATAAAACCCTTCAACTTGGCCACAACCTACCTTTCCAAACTTATTATACATTATTCCCCTTCCTGCACTCTATATGCCAGTTAAACTAACCTTCTTACTGCTCCTTACACTTATATGAAACACAAAAACATTTAGATATGATTAAGAAATTAAGTTTTGATAACAAAAGTTAAGTTTTGATCTCTCCCTATCTCCCTCTCTCAATATATTCCTTTCTCATCCCTTAATTTTATTTCTTTGAGATATCTTCCCTTCATCTTCACCTCACCCTGTCCCCACCCCCCCCTCTCTCTATATATATACATATATACACACACACACTCACATATACATATATACAAACATATATATATATATATATATATATATATATGAATATTCCCTTCAGCTATCCTAATACTGAGGTCTCATGAATCATACACATCATCTTTCCATGTAGGAGTGTAAACAAAACAGTTCAACTTTAGTAAGTCCCTTGCAATTTCTTTTTCTTGATTACCTTTTCATGCTTCTCTTGATTCTTGTGTTTGAAAGTCAAATTTTGTATTCAGCTCTGGTCTTTTCACTGAGAAAGCTTGAAAGTCCTCTGTTTTATTGAAAATCCATATTTTGCCTTGTAGCATGATACTCAGTTTTGCTGGGTAGGTGATTCTTGGTTTTAATCCTAGCTCCATTGACCTCCAGAATACCGTATTCTAAGCCCTTCAATCTCTTAATGTAGAAGCTGCCAGATCTTGGATTATTCTGATTGGGTTTCCACAATACTCAAATTGTTTCTTTCTGGCTGCTTGCAGTATTTTCTCCTTGATCTGGGAGCTCTGGAATTTGGCAACAATATTCCTAGGAGATTTCTTTTTGGGATCTATTTGCGGAGGCGATCGGTGGATTCTTTCAATTTCTATTTCGCCCTGTGGCTCTAGAATATCAGGGCAGTTGTCCTTGATAATTTCTTGAAAGATGATATCTAGGCTCTTTTTTTGATCATGGTTTTCAGGTAGTCCAATGATTTTTAAATTATCTCTCCTGGATCTATTTTCCAGGTCAGTGGTTTTTCCAATGAGATATTTTACATTGTCTTCCATTTTTTCATTCCTTTGGTTCTGCTTTATAATATCTTGATTTCTCATCAAGTCACTAGCTTCCACTTGCGGTCTTTTGGACCTCCTTTTCCATTTGGCTAATTCTGCCTTTCAAGGCATTTTTCTCCTCATTGGCTTTTTGGAGCTCTTTTGCCATTTGAGTTAGTCTATTTTTAAGGTGTTGTTTTCTTCAGTGTATTTTTCAGCATTTTTTGGGTCTTCTTTAGCAAGTCATTGACTTGTTTTTCATGGTTTTCTCACATCCTTCTCATTTCTCTTCCCAATTTTTCCTCTACTTCTCTAACTTGCTTTTCCAAATCCTTTTTGAGCTCTTCCATGGCCTGAGACCAGTTCATGTTTTTCTTGGAGGCTTTTGTTGTAGGCTCTTTGACTTTGTTGACTTCTTCTGTCTGTATGTTTTGGTCTTCTTTGTCACCAAAGAAGGATTCCAGAGTCTGAGACTGAATCTGGGTGCGTTTTTGCTGCCTGGCCATATTCCCAACCAACTAACTTGACCCTTGAGTTTTTCAGCGTGGTATGACTGCTTGTAAACTTTTAGTTCTACGTTCCACGTTTGGGGGGGGGGGATGCACCAGCTCTGCCACACCAGCACTCCTCCTTCCCCAAGAACCCCCAACCCAGACTGGGCTTAGATCTTCAGCAGGCTGTGCACTCTCGCTCTGATCCACCACTTACTTCCTCCCACCAGGTGGGCCTGGGGCCGGAAGCAACTGCAGCTGTACTTCTGTAGCTGCCCCACCTCTGCTGCCCCCCGGGTAGTAGCCGAACCACGGACTCCTTCCACTCCCGCAGCTTTTTCCACTAACATTCTCTGTTGTCTTTGGTGTTTGTGGGTTGAGAAGTCTGGTAACTGCTGCAGCTCACTGATTCAGGGCGCTAGGGCACACTCTGCCCGGCTCCTGGTCTGGTTGGTCCGCACCACTCACGCTGGGCTCTGCTCCCAGCTCCGTGCAGGATAGACCTCACCCAGAGACCATCCAGGCTGTCCTGGGCTGGAGCCCTGCTTCCCTCTGCTCTTTTGTGGGTTCTGCAGTTCCAGAATTGGTTCAGAGCCATTTTTTTAAAATTTTTTTTTAATTTTTATTTTTAGTTTACAACAGACAGTTCTACAAAATTCTGAGTTCCAGATTTTCTCCCCTCCCTCCCATCTCCCTCCCCAAGAAGGCATGGAATCTCATATAACTGCCATGTATAACTTCGTATTGAATTAATTTATACACTAGTCAAGTTGCAGAGAAGAATTATGACCAATGGAATGAATCGTGAGAAAGAAGAAACAGAACCAATAAAAAAAAACCCCAAAAACAAAAACAAGAGAAGAGAAAAAGGCAAGCATGAAGTATGCCTCAATCTGCATTCAAACTTCATAGTTCTTTCTCTGGATGTAGATAGCATTCTCCATCGTGAGTCCTTTGGAGTTGTCAGAGCCATTTTTTATAGGTTTTTGGAGGGACTCGGCGGGGAGCTCATGCTAGTCCCTGCTTCTCAGCCGCCATCTTGGCTCTGCCCCTCTAAACATTCCACTTTAAAATGGCTCTTTGTAAAATCACATGACTCTGTGAGTCCAGAACATACAGCATTTCTATATTATTGTGGAAAACTATGATTTTTTCATGGCTTGGTTCTTCAAGAGTATTTGAGATAAAAGGAAAAATTGCTGGGTCACCTCTCCTTCATATTCTCCACATACCCCACACCCCCTTTTGAGGAAGAGCTAACATTGACATAATACTTCAAGGTTTGCAAAGTATTTTGTATAATTTAATTTAATCTTCACAAAGATCAAAGGTAGGTGCTTGTCAGTCATTCATTTAATAGGTATATATTAAGTGTCTGCTGTATGCTAGGCACTGTGCTAAGCACTAAGGATACAAAAAAAGGCAAAAGACAGTCCCTTCCCTCAAGGAACTCACAATCTAATGGGGAAGATGACAAATAGACAAATATGCACAAACAAGCCACATACAAGATAAATAGGAAATAAACAGAGGAAGGCGTTAAGAGGAGTTAGGAAATATTTTCTATAGAAGGTGGGATTTGAAGGAAGTCAGTAAGTAGAGATGAGGAGGGAGAGTATTCCAGAAATATGGCACAGCCAGAGAAAATGCTTGGAGTAAAGAGATAGAGCATCTTGTTCGTGGAAGAGCAAGGAGGACAGGTGAGGAAGTGAGGCTGACAAAGACTAAGTGACTTATTCAGGTTCACACAGTAAATGTCAGGTAGGATTCAAACTTAGGTTTCCCTGATTCCAAATTCAAATCAGTCAAATTCCTTTTACAACAAAAATGTGTCTCTGAAACTTTCGTATTTCATAGACATTTTTGAAAACATGAGCAACCAATAAAATAACGCAAAGTCCTCATCATAGTCTGATCTAGCAAGACAAAGTAACTGTTTATGAAAAAGTTATTGATGATAAGTTAACAAAATTATATTTTATATGTTCTCTAATTTTAAAAATACTTTTTCTGCAAATGAAAAATTGACCTATTTATTAACCACCTGAATGATCTATAGGGCCACTTTTAAAATTATTTTAACGATTTAGATATTTGGAAAATAGATGGGAAAAATACTCATGGATAAATTTATGATACATTTGGTCTTGCTCCATCTGTTGCAGAATAGTTAATAGACTTGTCTAATACTAAACTAGTATTTGAATTTGAAAATTTCATTATATTTTAACTATAATCAGAGTTCCCTGGTTTATTAAAAATGCCACAAATTTCATTAATAATTGCAACATCTTATTTTTGTGAAACAGGATTTTCTTCTGTAACTGAGGAACAAAACATCAATCCCAAATCACTGGCTGAAAAACATCATGAATAGCAACGTCATCAACTATGTCACTGAGAAATTTTGCACCAAAAAAGGACCATAGAATCACGCTAAAACATTTTATTACATTATTAATGTGAATATAATCAAGGATTTTATAAGCACATGAATGTGTTATATATGTCATTATTTGTCTTGTGTTTGTTATAAATTGTTAAAATTTGTTATAAAAGTGTGTTTTATTAAAATGAGCTAAAATGAATTACACAAACTTTTATGAAATGTTTGAATGATAAACTGGGCCTGCAATTTTTTTAAAAATAAATTAAAAATCAACAATTAAAGACCAAAATGGAAATCCTAAAAATTAAAGGAGATAAATAAAATTTAAAATTTAAAACTTAATAAATAAAAGTAGGAACTGGTTTTTATGAAAAAAAAAAAAAACAAAATAGACAAACCATTGGTTAATTTGATTTAAAAAAAGAAATAAGAAAACAAAATTACCAGTACCAAAAATTAAAAGGGTGGATGAAGGTAAAATTAAAGCGATTATTGGAGCTACAGTGCCCAATTCTATGCCAGTAAATCTGACAATCTAACTGAAATAGATGAATATTTTAAAAATTATAAATTGCCCAGACTAACAGAAAAGAAAATAGAATACTTAAATAACCCTATCTTAGAAAAAAGAAATTGAACAAACCATAAATGATCTCCCCAAGAAAAAATCTCCAGTATCAGATAGATTTACAAGTGAATTCTGTCAAACATTTAAAGAACAAATTGTTCCCAATACTATATAAACTATTTGGAAAAATAGGTAAAGAAGGAGTCCTACCAAATTCTTTCTATGACACAAACATAGATGGCTTTCATAACTAAACCAGGAAGAGCAAAGCCAGAAAGAAAACTGTAGGCCAATTTTCCTAATTAATGGTGACACAAAAATTTTAAATAAAATACTAGCAAGGAGATGATAACAATATATCACAAAGGTTACATACTGTGACTCTGGTGAGATTTAAACCAAGAATGTAGGGCTGGTTCAATATTAGAATACTAGACGTATAATTGACCATATTGATAACAAAAGCAACAATCATACAATTCCCTCAATAGATGCAAAAAAAAAAGCTTTTGACAAAACAAACCACTCATTCTAATAAGAAACACTAGAAACCATAGGAATAAATGGAGCTTCTCTTAAAATGATAATTATCTATCTAAAACCAAGAGCAACCATTATCTGTATTAGGCATAAACTTGAGGCCTCCTCAACAAGATCAGGGGTGAAGCAAGGATGTCCATTATTGTTCAATATTGTACTAGAAATGCTAGCTATAGCAATAAGACTACAAATTGGAGGAATAAAAATAGGCAATGAAGAAACAAAAATGTCATCATTTGCAGACTATATGTTGGTATATTTAGAGAATCCTAAAGAATCAACTAAGAGACTTGTTGAAAAAATGAACAACTTCATCAGAGTTGCAGGATAAAAAATAAATCCACATAAATCACCAGCATTTCTAAATATTAGCAACAAAACCAACATGAAAGAGTTAGAAAAAGAAATTCCATTTAAAATAACCATAGACAGTATAAAATAATTGGGAGCCTACCTATCAAGACAAACCCAAGGACTATATGAAAGTAAATACAAAACATTTTCCACACAAATAAAGATCTAAACAACTAGAGAAATAGTAATTGTTCATGGGTAGGCTGAGCCAATATAATAAAACTGACAGTTCTACCAGAATTAATTTTCTTAGTGCCATATCAATAAAACTACCCAAGAATTATTTTATGGAGCTAGAAAAAAGAAGAACAAAAGGTCAAGAATATCAAAGGAATCAGTGGGAAAAAATGTGAAGGAAGGTACCAGATTTCCAACTATATTACAAAACAGTAAACATCAAAACAATCTGATAGTGGTATTGTCTTATTGCTATAGCTAGCATTTCTAGTGTTACATTGAATTATAATGAACATCCTTGCTTCACCCCTGATCCTGTTGAGGAGGCTGTAAGTTTATCCCTGTTACAGATAATGCTTGCTCTTGGTTTTAGATAGATACTTAAATAGAATGGTGTATCACTGCAATAGGTTAGGTACATAATACACAGTAGTAAATGACCATAGTAATCTAGAGTTTGATAAACCCAAAGATCCAAGCTTTGGGACAAGAATTGACTACTTGACAAAAATTGCTGGGAAAACTGGTAAGTAGTTTGGCAGAAACTAAACATAGACCAACATCTCACACCATATACCAAGATAAGGTCAAAATGGATGCATGATTTAGACATAAAGGGTGATATCATGAGCAAATTAGAGGAGCATGGAAACATTTACCTGTCAGATTTATGGATAAAGGAAGAATTTATGACCAAACAAGAGATAGGGAGGATCACAGGAGGTAAAATGGATAATTTTGATTACATTAAATTTTAAAAAAAAGTTCTGCAGAAACAAAACCTGGGTAACCAAGATTATAAGGAAAGCAGGAAACTGGGGGAGGAGAATTTACAACTTTTCTCTGATAAAATCCTCATTTCTCAAATATATGGTGAACTGAGTCAAATTTATAAAAAATGAGAGCCATTGCCCAATTGATAAATAATCAAAGGCTATAAACAAGCAATTTTCAGAAGAAGAAATCAAAAGCTACTTATAGTCATATGAAGAAATGCTCTAAATCACTATTGATTAAAGAAATGCAAATTAAAACAACTCTGATGTACCACCTCACACCTATCAAATTGGCTAATATGAGGGAAAAGGAGAATGACAAATGCTAAAGGGAATGTGGAATAATTGGGACACTGATGCACTGTTGGTGGACTTGTGAACTGGTCCAACCATTGTGGAGAACAGTTAACTATGTGCATACCCTTTGACCCCACAATACCACTACTAGGTCTGTATCCCAAGGAAATAAAGAAAGAGGTAAAGGACCTACATGTACAAGGATATCTATAGCAGTTCTTTTTGTGGTGGCAAAGAATTGGAAATTGAGGGAATACCCACCAACTGGAGAATGGCTGAACAAGTTGTAGTATATTATTGTGATGGAATACTATTGTGTTATAAGAAATGACAAGCAGGATGATTAGTATGATTTTTTTTAAAAACCTGGGAAGTATTGTATGAATTGATACAAAGTAAAGTGAGCAGAACTAGGAGAACATTGTATACAGTAATAGCAATACTTTAACAATGATCTACTAAGAAAGACTGAGCTACTCTGATCAATACAATGATCTAAGACAATTCCAAAGGACTCATGATGAAAAAAGTTATCCATCTTCAGAGAGAAAACTTAGGAGATCTGAGGACAGATTAAAGTATAATTTTTTTACTTCTTGATTTTTTTAACATCATGGCTGGTATTGAAGTATATTTCACATGATTCCACATGTGTAATTTATATCATTGCTTGCCTTCTCAATGGGGGGAAGGAAGGGAGAGAATCTAGAATAGAACATTTTTTTAAAAAAGAATGTTAAAAGTAAATAAAAAATTTATTTTTAAAAATGTTTCAATGGGCATGACACTTTTTAATCAGGGGGGCATCACTACATAAAATTTTGAAAACAATGACAATGCTAATGCTCATTATAAATTGATGCAAAGAAATGCCTTTGTTTTATTTTTATGTTACTTACTTTGGTTTAAAATAATGATCCTTGTGGCATCTTTCAATATTCCATATAGTTACAAAACTTGTATTGGATAAGCACAGTTGACGCCAGTTCTTGGGGTTAAAAGTCATCTGGCTTACTTCCATACCTGGTTGTGATCTTCTACACAAAATGACATTTGTTTCCCAATTCCTTAAAAGAATTAAAAAATTGTTTTGTGAAATAACAATAATAATTATCGTAGCTAACATTTATATGGTATTTACTACGTGCCAGGCACTGTGCCAAGCACTTTACAGTTATTACATCATTTCATCCTTACCACATCCCTGAGAGGTAGCTGCTATTATTATTTCCTTTTCACAAATTAAGGAACTGAGGCTAACAGAAGTTAAGTGACTCACCCAGGGTCACATAGCAATTAAGTCTCTGAGGCTGGATTTGAATTCAGATCTTTCTTCCTCCACAGCTGGTGCTCTAACACTGCACCACTTAGCAAAACATAATTATACTCAAATGTCATAAAATTATTGTTTAATTATGTATATATTAGGACTGATTACATGACATGAGTAAGCTTACAAATATTTTAATACGATACACAATTTTATTTTTTATGTAAACCAAAATAATACATTTTAATGTCTTAAGTAATGCCAAAGTAATCCATACCTACTAATTTTCATTATTAGAATCTGAATAATACTTGTAATATGAACAGGTAATTCAGCAGACCAGAGACTAAGACCAAAATGTCATAGTAAAGAGACTGATTTACTGATATAATCATGCTTATGTTTTTAGATGTCTGTTTAAGTACTGCACATATGTGTGAAAAGAGAAGCAGCATGGCCCTGTTAATAGGCCAGCCTTGGTATCATGAGTACCTCATCAGTGCAGAAAATTTTCACATAGGTCTAGATTTTTTTAAAAAGGGTATATGGGGGCAGCTAGGTGGTGCAGTGAGTAGAGCACCAGCTCTGGAATCAGGAGGACCTGAGTTCAAATCCAGCCTCAGACACTGTGTGACCTTGGGCAAGTCACTTAACCCCAATTGCCCTGCCTTTCCCCCTCAAAAAAAAAAAGGCTTTATGACTAACATTATGACAAGGTACTAGTGATGCCCAATGACTTTACATTCTCCAGAATTTTTATCATGGATTTATTCATCATTTGGTCAATAAACATTTATTGAATACTTACAAAGTAAGAGTTTCTATCAGTGATACAGAGATGTATAAACTATTCTTCCTGCTGTATTGGAGCTTAGTCTAGTAATGTTTATTCCTTAGTAATAAGCTATGTTAATTGCTTTCTTTACTCCTATTCATTTGCTATTGAATGGACTTCAGGGTCACAGGAGTGACAAGATGGTAGACTAGATATTTTTTCCAATCCCCATGACTTTTCAAACCTCTCCAAAAGAGACATTTTCCACCAAAGGTAAAACAACTTCAGATGTTTCCATGGTCTAGGATACCAAGGACACAAAAGAAGGTTAAAACAAACAAACCCTGAAATGCAGGAACTGGTGCTCATTGACCCTGAGCTGACAACACTCTTCCCCCAATTCTCACATGACTAGCAGTGAGGCAGCACTAGCACATTTAAGGACAAGACACAGGCTTACATCAAAACCCACTCTTCCTCTTTCTGTGCAGTAGGGATCCCAGCTTCAGGCTGAGGAAATCTCCTCCTGCCTCAACAATCAGCTTAGTCAAAGCCCTTCAGGAGTTGCAGCTGGGGCCTGCAACCTGAAAGCATCAATGCTGCTAATCTCTGAACTGTCAATAGCTCTGAACTACCAGTGTCAGAGAAAGCAGGCTTGGAACTGCTGGTGCCAGGCCAACCAACTAAAAAGAATGAGTGGGACAGGTCATTAGGACGATACACTGTACATGTGGGGAGCTTTATATCAGTCCGCCATGCCAGAAGGAAGAGCACAATATCCAGCTGGAGCAAGTTCTGACCACCCAAAAGTCAGCTAGGATAAAGACCTGGTGAACCATAAATTGCCCATTGCGGGAGAAGGCTGAGACACTTGATCTCATAAATTTGTGTCATTTAATCTTAACTGGGCCCTTTCTGTAGCAAAGCAAACTTTTTCCCCTGTCCCCCATCAATTTGTTATTCCATTCTCCATGGTGTGGAAGTGTTTAAAATGTTCTCATCTCTCCTCCAGCTTCTTAACCTTCTACCCGTAGGCTTAGATATTAGGACTTCACCTCATATTTCATAGAAAAAAAATGAGGTCATTCACTTCCCTTTTCTTCTTTATCTCACATCACTCAAAATCTTCCCTACTATCTCCTTCACTACACCTTTCTATATGTACCCTCCCAATTTCTCCAGTTGATTGCATCTACTGTCAGCCCCACTCTATCTTATTTTCAAGCTCTTCCTGTCTCCTGGCTCCCTCTACCTAAAAGTGACCCATGTTTCCTCTATCTTTAAAGAAAACAAAACACATGTCTCACTTGATCCTACCATTCTCACTAGCCATCTCCCTTTATCTTAACTCCCTTAATTGCTTGATAAAGTCATTTGCATTCAGTATGTCCCTTTCCTTTCCTCTCATACTTTTTTAAATACTGCAACTAAAGCTTCCCTCTGCAGAGTTGTTAGTGATTTCTTATTTGACAAGTCTAATGTCTTTTCTCAAATCTCCCTTCTTGACCTCTCTGCAACATTTGATCTTCTTTCTCTTCCCAGTTAGTATCTCATCTCTGGGTTTAGGCAACATTCTTCTTTCCTGGTTCTCCTGTCTGACTCAGCTACCTCTGCTTCATCAATGTCATGACCACAAATATAGGTATTCCTCAAAGCTCTGTCCTGAGTCCTCTCTCTATACTATTTATTTCATTTGGTACCCTCATCATCTCCCATAGATTCAAGTCAACAAACATTTATTATATGCCAAGCACTGTGCTAAGCACTGGGGATACAAGGAAAAGTAAAAACAGTCCCTTCTTTCCAGGAGCTTATGGTTGAAAGGGTGTGGGAAGACAACATGCACACGGCTAAGCACAAACAAAATATATACGGGGTAATTTGGAGATAATTTCAGAGGGAAAGGATTAACATTAAGGAAGACTGGGAAAGGTTTCTTGCAGAAGATTGGTATTTTAGCTGAGGCTTGAAGGAAGCCAGAGAAGCCTGGAGATGAAGACGAGGGTGGTTAGTTACCCTCTTTATGCAGTTGATTCCCAGATTTGTACATGCAACTTCACTGTCTCCTGTGCTCCAGTCTCATACTATCAGCTACCTTTTGACATCTTGAACTGGATATGCTATAGGTATCTTTAACTTAATGTAAACAAAACACAACTCATTCAATTCCCGGCCCCCTCTTCCAAGCTTCCCTAGAATGCAAGCTCCTTGAAGACAGGAACTTTTTCTTTTCTTTGAATCTCCAAGACTAGGCAGAGCACCTGGTACATATTAATTGCTTAAAGCTTGTTGACTAACTGAATAATATTGTTGGACCATTGCTATTATAGAAGACAATGAAAGAACTTTGGATTTTAAGATCTATATCTTTTTGCATATATATGTATGTGTATGTGTATCTGTATCTGTATGTGTCTGTATCTACATATATGTAAATCCTCTAGACTTTAAGCTCTTTGGAGTCAGATATGTCTTATTCATATTTATTATATCCAGAGTATAACATAATAAATTGTACTTAATAGGGCTGAATGTTTGTTAATAGTTATGATATTAGCCCCAAATTTAAAATATAAACTTTGGCATTCTTATCATGCTTTGTGATACTTCAGCTGTCTCCCATGTTCCTCTCAATGACAATGTATTAAATTAAACACTTAAAACCCTTATCTAAAAATTTTGTTCCTTAAGAGGTCCATGTATTGGAACCTTTAAAACCTAGATTATAATGTCCTCTGAAGATAGTTTTAAATTTTATGAATAATTAAGTTTTGCTATCTCTCCTTTATCAAGTTAGGAAATATATTTCTTAAACCACCAATGGAAAACATCAAGACTATTTATTTTCCCCGAGTAAAATAAAAATGTACCATATGTTGAAACTTACCAAAGTGTCACTTCATGTTCTGGAATCGCAGAGTAACTAGCCAGGTATATTCCAGAGTAACTAAATTCAAGTAAAGTGTAGTCCAACTGAGCGTGCCCTAATGCACAAAATCAGATCCATGTTAGGTATGTCTTCAAATCGAGCATTATATAGAGTTCATTTCCCTTTTTCTGATTTATAATTCTAATTTTCTTTTCCCATGTCAAAAATTCTCATATGTTTTACCTACATTTTCCCCCTTCCTCAGAAATAACTATAAGAGTTTTTTTAAAATAGTATTTTTAAAAAATAGCCACTAGTGATAAAAATATGCAGAACTAATCCTTATAAAATATATTTCCTAGGAGGATTTCAAATGACAAATACTTCTTTTCACCAATTTGGAACACTATTCACAAAAAGATCATTTGGAAATTTCTTCTAATGATCTTGAATTTACATTTGCTTTATTCAAATAGCTACCATGACTTACTTCCTTTGGCACCTTCAGATAAGGGTTACAAACCCTGCAAGTCCTCTCAGGTCATATTTAGCCTCCAGTTTAGTTTCCTAATAGCTACAGGACACGTATAAAGAGATTAAGAGGCAGCATGGAATAGTGATTAGAAAGCTGAACATGGCATCCAGAATTCAAATTCCACTTTTGACACTTATTAGCTGTTTGAGCATGGGGAAATCAGTAAAACTCTTGATCCTTAGTTTCCTCACATGTAACATGAGGTAGTGGCAGTGGAGGGTGTTGGATTAGAAAGCTTCTAAGGTTCCTTTTAGGTCAAATCTAGGATCTCCATTTATGCCTCTGTCTGTAAAAATACCTGACTTTAATAAAAATCTCATATTAGCAATACCCTGAAAAGTCATAGGATGGAAATAATTAATTATGAATGTCTGTGTCTCTGCATATCATTCATTCTCAGGATCTCTGTGTTTTACACTATTTTTTTGTGTCTACATGTATTTTGATCCCTTCTCATCATCCCCTCACTTTACATATATGTATCTGTCTGTGTCTCTCTTTTCTACTCTCTCACGACAATCTCAGAGAAAAACATGTAGATATATATGTTTATAATGTATATATACTATATGTCTATATATATTCACATATTAGATATATTTTAAATTTGTCTATTGAATCATTTATCAACACATCAAATTTTAATATAAAATTTTTTTAAATTGCTTTCTAAATTTAATGTAGAAGTCAATTGATTTTGTCTTAAGTTAGTAACCATTTAGCACAGCAATGAAGCTGGCACGATTGAACTATGGGACCAGGAAGGCAGCCATTTCAGCCAAAGCAGAAAAACATTCTCTCTCTCTCTCTGTCTCTGTCTCTCTGTGTCTGTGTGTGTGTGTCTGTCTGTCTGTCTCTCTCTGTCTCTCTGTCTGTCTCTCTCTCTCTCTCCCTCCCTCCCTCCCTCTCTCTCTCTCCTGCTGCCTGCAAATAATGAAGCAGGAAAAATTTAGGCCCCACTGCTGTCATTTAGTAACTAGCCATCATACTACCATGAAAAACCTTATAAAGTTTGGAAAGAACACAGGACTCTTCCTCTATAGCATAGAAACGAAGCCAATTGGGTCAAGTATTCTAGGATATCTTTTCTTTTAGATCATTGAGTGTTGTTCCCTCCTACTGTATTCCTGGGTAGGGGCAGGAGGGAATCTCTTGGGAGAGAACCTCTTGTGTTCTGCATGTTGTCAAGTTGCCCCTGTCTTGGACACAGGAAATGCCAAAGAGATTTGACTATGATGGATCAATGTTACAAAGTTAATGACATATACTTGATGGCACCTTTGGGCTCATTCCCACTCTTATAGGATATGTCTGTGTCAGAGGACCAGGGACCATAAATCATCAATAAGGAGAAAAGTTCCCCAGTATGGCTTTAAGTTTTCTCCCCCTCTGTAACTGAGGATGACCTATCCTATAGGATCACAGATCTAAAGCTGGAAGGGATCTCAGAAGCCTTCTCTTCCAAATCCTTCATATTACAGAAGAGGAAACAGATGCCTCAGGGTAAATGACTTGCCCAAGGTTACACAAGTTGGAAGAACCAGAGGTCGGATTTGAACCTAGGTCCTCTGACTTTAGAACCAGGGATTTTTTTTCCCCACTGTACCATACCTGCCTCAAAGAGGATTAATAAAATTTTATAATACAAATTTACTCCTGAAACTTTCATATTTGGTGGATATTTTGATACCTCGAAATAATAAAGTTCTCATAAACCAAGGTCCTCAAATCCTTACTCTGATCTAAAAAGATAAAGTGGCTGCATTTACGGAAAGCTAAAGCTTTGAACAATAGCGTATTTTAGATGATTTTTCCCAATTAAAAATATCTGCCTTATAAATGAAATAGAAGACCTACGTTTTAATAACAAATCGTATATAGAAACTTCTTGTATTTTAAAGACCTAGAAATTTCTAAAGATAAATGGATGAGGACATTATTTGCCATGGATAAGTATGATAAATTAGTTTTATTCCATCTGAAAAAAATAATAAATTAGTTGTCTTGTGATAGTATGCTGAAACAAGTCTTTGAACCTGAAAATTATATGTTTTGGCTTCAGGTGAATAAACAATTACCGGTTTTTCAAACAGAGTGATGCAAATTTTACTACTAGTTCATAACATTTGTGTAAAATGGATTTTTGCTATTTTAAAGAAAAATCTCAATCTTGTTTAGTGGTTGAAAAAGACTTATAAGCTCTCAAATGCTTGAAAAAGTATCTTGCCATATTGCCAAATTATATACAGTTGGTTCTTTTAAAGATGAGTACAGTATGAGGTATGTCACAACTTAATAATATGTTGTATTCAAGCCAATTGTAAGGAATGAGTTTTTTCCATAAAAACAATGTTATAAGTTATGGTTAGGTTCCCAGGCCAAAACCTCCTTGTATCTGAACTATGATAGATAGATAGATAGATAGATAGATAGATAATGTAAATACACCCATCTACATATCTACATGCATATGTAGATGTAAAATATCTTAAGTATATTGTACTAATAGTAACTCTAAGACCTTAAACATTTTTTTTCAAAGAAAAAGAAGGTGGAAGAAGAATCATTTTTATGCTGTATGACTTCACCTAGATATTTTATCCGTAATTTTGGATAGCTGCACAAATAGCAATCCAACTACATTTTCAATAAATCATAACAAAATATCACCCCTTTGAAAAAGACATTCCAACTGAACATAAGACTGACTTCTCCAGTTCACTAATCCAATTCTTAATGTTTGGATCTTATCTCTAAGGATATGTTTTTGAAAGTTTTCATTTCTTCAAAAAGAATAGCTTAGGTTGTTAGGTTATTATATATTTTTTCAATCCCAGAATGAATAATTCTCATAGAATACCTTTTAATTTTGCCCTTTTGTTCAATGCAGGGAAGTTGTATATGTAGATGGAGGGTTTAAGCTTCCGGTCTGAAAAAGCCACTACTTCATAAGGAATATTAGTTGCCATTGCACCCACGTTTCCATTCATACACTGTAGAACAGTCCTTCTTCCTTTTTCAATATTCATAAAAATTAAAAAATTCCCACAAGGGTAGCAAATTGTAGTATTGTTGATAAAAGCAATATTCTTCGCAGGAAATCCCTGCACCCATCTTTGGGAAAGGATACATCACCATCAATAATTATACAGATTGAACCATTTGAAAAAAAAAAAGAAAACAAAAGGATCACCAAAAAAATTTTACATAGTTAGGGCATTCCCCTCCCCTAATAATATATTTCTGATTTTTAAAAATAGATCTCCCAAAGTTTTCTGCCCATCTGGGTTGGATCATGAATTACAGAATTTTAAATACAAATCTTTAAAGATGGGCCTCAACAATAATAAATTTATATCCCTTAAGTAAGTCCTCTATGGTCACCAGTGGGAGAAACTAAGGACTGATAGGAGCATGTGTATTTAGAGATGAATAGAAACAGGAAAACATGGGAGAAGAAAGTTTTGTTGTGATTATAAAGTATAGTGCAGCATTCACCCTCTTTTATAATGTACTTTCAAAACCAGGTATCTTTTTTAAAAAATAACAATAATATGGAAGATGTGTATGTTAGCAGATAGAAGAATGATTCTCTGCTGACTTAAGTAGTATGAAAAGTTAAATATGGTACAAATGAAACAAGAGTTCACAAAGCAATGAGGAGCTTCATATGAGAATGTACTGGGGCTAGACTACACATGTAGCTATGTCTTACAGAAACAGGACAGTATGTTTGCATTAGGGGAGCCATTTAAATGTTAAAGTTATGGATTGTCTTGATTGAGCAAGTAAGGAGCAAATGAAAGCCTGGGCAGAAAAAAAAAATCAGATACATATAAACTAGACTTGGGTGCACTGAAAATATGTGTAATAGGGGTAAGTGGAGACAATTTTAAAAGCCATCTGGCATTGAGCCTTTTTACATTCATAATGTTAGGTGGTGGTGTCTAAGATTGGAGGGTAGGAGCCACCGAGAGCAGAGAAGAGCCATGCTTTCCTGGTGACAGTTAATCAGGGAGTGGGAATCAGCACAAGACAGTAGAGAGCTATAGAAGATTGGGATGAGCATCGCAGTTGCACGAAAAATCAGTGATGAAAAGGTAATAATGCGGTGAAAAGGCAGAGTCATAGTGAGCAGCAGAGGTCAAAGGACAGGGTAATAATTTTTGTCTGAGAGAAAGCGTCACAAGGGATAATGGAGTTCGGAGAAGGCGGGGGGGGGCAAGTGAGAGCACCTCACAGACAGGGTTGCGCTCAGCGTGTTGTCTGATGCTTCTCTGTCCCTGCCACTCATCGCAGCTGGAGGTGTTCAGAACAAAAGAAAACTTCAAGGAATTGTGAATCTCCTACAAAAATGCAGCCATCAACCGCTTCTTCCTTCGCTACCAGCAGACGCGGTGCAGACTGTTTGTATTAGTATCCAAGAGACAGTATCCCTGGTGCCCATATTCCTCCAGTCACTGGGACGATCGTCACAATAGGGGGACGGGTGGAAAATCGAACTTCAGGAGTCAAAGGGGAGGGCAATAATTCACGAGGAATAATGGGGATCAGAGAGGAGTCTGGGTTACAAGAAACAACAGGGCTAAGAGGGTGAAGAATAAGGATTTGAGGAAAGAGCACCCCTCTCCCTGAGTTCTTCGTTTTGTTCGTGTCTTATGCCTAGCGGTATGTCATTGCAGTCAAGTACCTAAATCTGTTTAGCCATTTTCTGACTAATGGACACAAACTCTGTTTTCACTTACTATAAAGAACAGCAAGAGACTTCGGAAAACTTTTCCAAGCTAATTGGGAAAATACCTGGATATCTCAACCAATTGACAGGGGAGATTAAGGGAGTTAAAGAGCAGAGAAGATTGAAGGTGAGGGACATCAAGGGGACGGAGCAGTGTGAGCTGTGAGCTCCAGGCACTAAGCATTCAAGTTATGAATGGGGTAAGGAGCTTGGGGCTGTAGGTAGCCCAATTTGGCTGGAGGACCATCAGGCGTTGAGGGAAGAGTTAAAATCTTGCAATCGACGAATTGGGTAAATTGGACATGCGCAAACTAGTAGAGAAGGGAGGGGGAGAATCTAGAAAGCACTAACGTGCTGTAAAGTCAGCACGAAACACTGCCTTGGTGAGAAGAAAATAATCTTTAAGCTTGCTGAGCTCGCAGCGACACCTGGGCTTGCTGTTAAGAAGCCCTTTCAGGGGCAGAAAAATGGAAAAGCTTTTCAGCACTCACGTTATCTCACTGATGGCACACACAAGCCATGAATTGCCCCCAGAGGAGCACGGAAGTGGGACCAGGAAGAGAAAAAGATCTATTTGTAATTGTCTTTGCCTAGGAAGAATTCTTTCTCCAAATTCCTCCGGGTCACTGCTATCATCCAAAGCCCAGCCCCAAGCCCTCAGATCTCACGCAGCGGCTCCCTTCACTCCCCGCCCCTGGCTCCTCCCCACTAGTGTCTGCACGTTCTTCCTGGAACCAGACAGTCCCAAGCTGTAGTTCCGAGCTCCGAGATTGTTGTCTCTCCTCGACACTCCCAGCCCCCTTCTTCCAGCACTTCCTGGCCGCTTGTCTTGCTCTTTGACTTTCTGGATTCTCCTTCACCCCAACCCGAGATTCTCATATCTTTGACGTTAGCATATTCATTCTACAGAGACAACAGTAGTTAACTGAGGAGGTCCCCAAGAATTTGATTGCTGAAGACGCTTGGGTGGATGGACTCTGTGAAAGGAGCCACCACCCTCCCTTCCCCCTTTGCATTTGGTTATACCAGAGCTGACGCGGCTCTTCTTTTACCACCATCACCACCACCACTCGCCCCCACCTTTTTTATTTTTTTGCCTTTTCTATTGCAAAATTCTCACCCGGGCTCTCTCCCACCTCTCCGCAACTAATGGTGCCTTGGGGCTAAAATGTGAGCAGCTGCATTTACTCCAGTTAATGTGGCTCTAGAAGAGAATTCCTGGACCCCACCTCTGCCTCAGCCCTAGTGATAGCAGCCTCTTGGTTCAAGAGATGGCAGCAGCTGAGCCAGTGGTGAAATATCTTGGAGAATCATACAAAAACTACATGTGTGCACCTCCCCATGGTCCCAGAGATCACACAGCTGATTACTAAGGTAGGATTTGAATTCAGGCCTTGAATCCAAAAGCTTTCTGTCCCTGTGCCACCTGCCTGCCAATACAATTTTTTTTGTAATACCACATATTTTATGTTATGCACTTAACGTTCAGCGATGGGGTCAGACTGCCAAAGGAGTCCATGTCGCAAAACAAGATATGCCTCTGCCTTTTGGATAAAGAGGGTTTTCCACGTGGTGTCCTGCCGCTGGAGAGTAATAAAGGACCAGAGCCATAAAATGGGGGACCTTTACTTTGACACTCGTTATTAGCCTGAGTAATTCAGTCAGTGCCTTTACAGTAGGAAGGGGATTGCCTCTTCAGCAACCTCAAAGTGTGTTTGCCCTTTGGGCAGGGTCCAAACTAGAGTGCCATTAGGAATGTTGTGTGTCAAACTTCAACAAACCCAAGTTCAGTTCCCTTACAAGGGGAACTTTCGGTGTAGGGACTGTGAGGTTTTTATATGTTTACTGTATCTGTTGGTGGACTCTTGTGAGTCCTTTTTGCTTTCTACATTTTCTGTAGGGCAAAATAAAGGTCTTTTGTACCCTATTTAAAAAAATCGGCTGTTACATGGAAAGATGACATGTATGATTCATGAGACCTCAGTATTAGGGTAGCTGAAGGGAATATGCCTATATATATATATATGTTTATGTATATATATATATAAGTGAATGTGTATGTATGTATATATCTATGTGTGTATATATATACATACATATATATGTATAAAAAAGAGAAAGAGCAGACACAGGGTGAGTTGAAGATGAAGGGAAGATATCTAAAAGAAATAAAATCAAATTAAGGGATGAGAGAGCAACATACTGAGAGAGGGAGATAGGGAGAGATAGAATGGTGTGGATTATCTCACATAAAGGTGGCAAGAGGAAGCAGTTCTGTGGGAGGAGGGGAGAGGGCAGGTGAGGGGGGGAATGAGTGAACCTTGCTCTCATCAGATTTGGCCTGAGGAGGGAATATCATACATACCCAACTGGTTATCTTACCCCACAGGAAAGAGGGAGGAAGATAAAAAAAAAGAGGGGGATGATGGAAGGGAAGGCAGGTGGGGGTGGAGGTAATCAAAAACAAACACTTTCGAAAGGGGACAGGGTCAAGGGAGAAAATTCAATAAAGGGGGATGGGTTGGGAAGGAGCAAAATATAGTTAGTCTTTCACAACATGAGTATTGTGGAAGGGTTATACATAATGATATGCATGTGGCCTATGTTGAATTGCTTGACTTCTTAGGGAGGGTGGGTGGGAAGGGAAGAGGGGAGAGAATTTGGAGCTCAAAGTTTTAAAAACAGATGTTCAAAAACAAAAAAAAAAGTTTTTGCATGCAACTAGAAAATAAGATACACAGGCAATGGGGCGTAGAAATTTATCTTGCCCTACAAGAAAGGAAGGGAAAAGGGGATGGGAGAGGAGTGGGGTGATAGAGGGGAGGGCTCACTGGGGAACAGGGCAACCAGAATATATGCCATCTTGGAGTGGGGGGGAGGGTAGAAATGGGGAGAAAATTTGTAGTTCAAACTCTTGTGAAAATCAATGCTGAAAACTAAATATGTTAAATAAATAAATTTAAATTTAAAAAAATCGGTTTTTATTTTTAATGCTTTTATGGGACCTAGGGACCCAGTTAGTTACCCACATTTGCGGAAACCTAAATATGAATATATTTTGAGATTTCCTGGAATAAACTTAGTGTCAGCATAACAAGCCCCGCCCCCCAAAGTACTGGTGATCTGAATCAAGTCCTGAGTTTGGGCCCAGTTTGTGTGAGCCAGATCATTGTGGGGTCATGGGACAAGGGTTATAAAAATTTACCAATTCTCAAACATTTTTAGATCTATTGTTTATTCTTTTTCGTTTCAAGGAAAATTGTAAGCACGGGGAGGTATTAATGAGAAAACATTTTCAGTGAACATGGAGGTGGTAAAGGGGGAATGTGAATTCCTATTATTAATTCTTCTTAAAACCATAATCATCCAATTTTTAAACCTATTCATCCCCGTGATCCACAGTGATAGATAGGGTCTAGGGGAGTTACAGTGATTATTAACAAGATTCAGTCCTTCCTTTCATGTAATTCACAATCTACTAGGAAATATACACAATAACCGCTATATAAAATATGAAATGATAAATGTATAAAAAGATACAAAACTAAACCAGAAGCACAAGAAGCCTCTAGTTGTAGCAAGCATTTACATTTAAGAGGATAAACCAGATACACTATATCCAAATATAGGCTTGGAGATTTTTTGTTTGTTTTTTTAGAGCACAAATTAAATTATTTTATAAATTTCCACTAGTGA